>NC_133324.1:640699468-640984468 GCF_042186555.1 Aquarana catesbeiana
AATAATCTACTGTGGTTCCAATTGACACACATGAAGAGTAAGAATAATATTCCAGTGATTATGATCAGAGGCTCACCAGAAATATTGGCTGCTCAAACAAGAACAGCAAACACGCATAAACAGCATCACCCCTCAGATGTTTCTTCTTAGTAATCGCTGATCTTTAGGACTCCAAACATAAATCCAAAAAATAAACTAATATAGTGTAATACTGCTTAATATAAGCAATAATCTCACCAAGGTGAGTATAGTGACAATACATGCAGATGGGTGTGCAGTCACCGGTCACCAGCCTTCACCCCCATGCAATGTGCATTCACCGCCAACCGGATTTTTAAACAGCGTTATGGGTGAAGGGATCACTGGTAGCAGGCATCAAACTGCAAACTCCTTCCCAGGCTCTCTCCTTTTTCTGAATAGTTCAGAAATAAGTGCAGCAAACACGCATAAACAGCATCACCATCAAGGAACAGATGTTTCTTCTTAGTAATCCTTGATAATAGGGCTCCAAACATAAATCCAAAAAATAAACTAATATAGTGTAATACAACATTGTACCAGGTGGCGACATATGATGTGAGTTAAACGGTCATCCATTTTATTTGTTTTGGTTGTTTTTATGCATTTGGATTTTTTATGCATTTGGATTTTATCCTGATGTTTTAATCTGTATGTCCCAATACTGCAATAGATATTACACTATGAGGTACCTTTTTGTTTATTGCTCATCATGGTACCTTGGGTCATATGAATGGAGCACTACTCAGAGAAAGGAGAGAGTCTGGGAAGGAGTTTTTAGTTTGATGCCTGCTATCAGTGTCCACTTCACTCATAACGCTGTTTAAAATCCAGTTGGCGGTGACTGTGCATTGCATGGGGGGTGAAGGCTGATGATCGGTGATCGCACATTTATCTGCACTTATTGTAACTATACTCACCTGGGTGGGATTATGGATTAAAATAAGCAGTATCACACTATATTAGTTTATTTCTTGGAACTATCTTTGGAGTCCTAAATATCGACAATTACTAAGAAGAAACATCTGTCCCCTGAGGGTGAGGCTGTTTATGCGTGTTTGCTGCACTTGATTGAGCAGCCAATATTTCTGGTAAGCCTCTGATCATAATCACTAGAAGAATATTCTTACTCTTTACGTGTGTAAATTGGAGCCACAGGGGGATATTTTCTGTTTAACACAGGTCACAGAGGGAGTGTTTATATGTTCATCTGTGGACTATTTATTTTTTATACAAATACAGCGCTGCATATATTTTTTGCATAAACAATAAAGTACTGTCTGAGATGTACAGTTTCAAGTCAAGCCGTGTTTCTGACCATAATTTATTTATTTATTTTTAAAGTGTGTTTTATACAAAATGGCTTGTCTGCTAACAAGTGAAATGTTGAGCATGAAACATATTTTCAATACCTTACACACTTGTGTCCTGGTCCAAAATAAACAATTCCATGTGCTCCATGTATGTAGAAAGAAAATATGTTTGCCTTTTATGGTCAAGGTGACTCAAATTTGATATTTAGTTACTGTATACCCTTATATAGAACTGAAGGGAAAAATATTTTTTTATTTTGATAAGATAGAGTTATAACTTCTGTTTTCTTTTTGCCATTTGTGTCCCATTGAGATTTCCCTTCACTTCCTGTGTCAAAACCACAACATGAAATGAGAGGAAATCCCTTTAAAGTAAAATTCCTGGATACCCTGATATCCAAGGTCAACAGAGCTAGTACTCCTATTGGAAGATTTTGTCTTTATTCTTTTTCTGGTGACCTCTCAAAAAATGCATCCAAAAGCTCCTTGGTGATAGAGATAATGACTATTAGATCTGTTTAGAGAACACTGATTATCTCCAGGGAAAATTACTACAGCATCCTTGGCTCTGTTTTAGGTTTTTGAATTGTCTTGCTCTAGACCAGGGGTCTCAAACTGGCGGCCCTCCAGCTGTTGCGAAACTACAAGTCCCATCATGCCTGTGCTTGTGGGAGTCATGCTTGTAACTGTCAGCCTTGCAATGCCTGATGGGACTTGTAGTTTTGCAACAGCTGGAGGGCCACCAGTTTGAGACCCCTGCTCTAGACCATACTTACAATGTGTACATGAAAGCCATAAATGGCGTTGGTAATTAAAATGTACACACCAAGCTTTATTCCTAGGAGATCTTTCACCACCAATGTAATTAAAGGGACTATTATCAGAGATGTATGTGCGCACTGCTCAGCAAATGCAGGGGTTTTTTTTGTTGTTTTTTTTAGGCTGACCTACCTTTGGCTGTGGCTTTATTTTCTGTGTTGGTGGATATGGCTAACTTTGTGATCCCTGCTGGAAAGATGTCCCCCAATTTCATTGTAATCTTGAGGTCTGAATTGACTCTCCTCTCTGCCATTTTTTAAAATTCTTGAAAAGTTGTCAGTTCAGTTTATAGTATATGGTCAGGATGGCCATGGCGCCTTTTAACTGCATCACACAAAACCACTCAGAATGGATTATTATAACTTTAAACTGTTGACTCTCCAGCCTTAGCAAGTCCTGTCCATACAAAAAAAAATAAAAAATTCATATTCCATAAAACCAAATTTTGTAGATCTATCAATTTATGTTGATTTTTTTCTAGTGAAGTAAGCTTTGGATCCTGTTCCCACAATGTAGCAGTGGCACTGCTAAGTCAGGGATGAGAGGTAGTGACAATTCTAGTGACAGTACACTACTGTGATGAGATAGGGAAAGAGGTATTAGCACCATGTTAGAGATAGAAGCTCTGTGGCCCTGAGCTAGGGAAGAGTGGTCTTTACAGAGGCAATGCTAAATCTGTTATGAGGGACATGGCTTTTCAATGTATTATGTGCTTCTGTGCAGGGGATGTGAGCACTAAAAAATGTATGTGTAGCTTTGAAAAAAATATGCTAATGCATTTTGAATTTACTGCAAGCAAGGATACTATTTAAAGGTACTATTTCCAACATAATCCTGTATTTATCCATTCATTGTTTTATTACATGGTCTCTCAAACCACCCATCTACCTGTTCTCTTGTTACATTGTTTACTTTTCAAAGAAATTATTAAAAAAACATAATAATAATAATACAAAACCAAAGAATACAATTTTACATTAATGTTTTTCATTAATTAAATTTGACATTTTTCTACAGCCTACATAATAGAAAAAGAACATTTTGAGCTGTAATTGGAATATACAGTAATTATTGTATACTAATCTTAAAGCAGACTTTCCATGAAAATGCAATATAAAATATTCTATTTTTTCTGAAAAGCATGTTCATGCAGATTAGAAATTTAACTACAAACAGTATTTCCCCAGCAACCAATATGATGAGATACAAACACTTATGAGATGTAATACAGGAGAAAATAATTGATACATAGATAGTATGCATTACAGGCCATCCTAACCAGGGTAAGCAGTTAAAAATATATAATTACTGCAAATAATATGCATTTATTATTGAGTATGGCTCTCTGACTATAGTAAGAGCAAAATGTTTAAGACATCAAAAATACTCCCATTAAAATCCTTGGAATGGGGATACTGGTAATGTTCTTCAGGAACAATGGACACTTTATTATGTGCAGTCAAAACTTTATTTTAGCAGATGTGTGAGAACAATCAAATATGGCTAGGATTTTAATACGTTGAAATGTTAATAGGGCTAGCAGATTAGCATAGATATAAAAACATATATCCTAGAAAAGATGTAACAGTGTTCCATAAAATATAATATCAATAAAGTGAGCATATTCCATTCACAAAGAAAACCAATAATTGCAACTCTTGGAAATGTTTACAATAAGTGAACACCCATTTTTAATGTGGCTAGTGTCTATATATGTCCTACGGATACAGCTAGTCACAAGCATGATAAGAGTTAGAATAGAAATCGTAGAAAAAAGTTGATGCTTTAGACAAAATAACAAGCAGTGTCTCTCATTAAAAAAGGAAAAGCCTTGCTTGATCTATAAATCCAATGCAATACCATCATTTGCACTCACTTACTTGGAGTGCCATCCTTCTATTTTGTTCCCTGTCCTGACATCAAATGCTTATAACGCACCCATCAACTAGCTAGTCACTATGCTGACCTCAGGTGTTCATGATCATTATGCTGACCTCAAATGTTCATGATCATTGTGCTGACCTCAGATGTTCATGATTTCTAGCTTGTAGATGATCTTACATCTACTGGATGTTTGCTCCTTTTTCCTTTGCATCTAATTTGTAAGTTGCCTCTCATTCTTTGGTAGTTTCTCCTGCAGCACCTATGTCACTATCATGTCCTGTAATGACTTAAGGATCAGTGGGAAGAACCACATCCAAAACACCTGAAAGTACATGAGGATTTATCCGCAGCAGTCTGTGGAAGTGATCAGGCAACTGTAAAATCACTCCCACCTGAGAGCACATCACTAGCTGAACAAACTTAAACACACTCCAGAGGCCACTGAGGACTTGTTTTAATGGTCATATACTTTTTAGGGGGCATTAGCAACTGTCAGTTTGGTTGAGGTATTCTTCCGTTTAAATCTAATTTGCCTGGTCTACCTTTAAAGGGCATTAAGTTCTCTTATGCCGCGTACACACGGTCGGACTTTCCGGCATACTTGGTCCGGCGGACCAGAGTGTGCCGGACAATCCGCCCGTGTGTAGGCACCGGCGGACTTTTCCGGCGGACTTTTTCCCAAAAGCCCGCCGGACCTAGATTTGAAGAAAGTTCTAAATCTTTCCGCCGGACTCAGTTTCGGGCGGAAAGTCCGCTCGTGTGTGTGCTGGTCCGACGGAAAGCCCGCTCGTGTGTAGGCTGGTCCGACGGACCAGATACAACACGGGGGCAGGGTATTGCATCTCACGCTCGCTGCAATAGGAAAAACACATTTTCCTATTGCGGCGAGCGCGGGGCATACCAGGCCCTTAGGTCTGGTATGGATTATAAAGGGAAGCCCCTACGCCGAAAAAAACGGCGTGGGGTCCCCCCTAAAATCCATACCAGACCCCGATCCGAGCACGCAGCCTGGCCGGTCAGGAAAGGGGGTGGGGACGAGCGAGCGCCCCCCCCCCTCCTGAACAGTACCAGGCCGCATGCCCTCAACATGGGGGTGGGTGCTTTGGGGGAGGGGGCGCCCTGCGCCCCCCCCCCCAAAGCACCTTGTCCCCATGTTGATGAGGACAAGGGCCTCTTCCCGACAACCCTGGCCGTTGGTTGTCGGGGTCTGCGGGCGGGGGCTTATCGGAATCTGGGAGCCCCCTTTAATAAGGGGGCCCCCAGATCCCGGCCCCCCACCCTATGTAAATGAGTATGGGGTACATGGTACCCCTACCCATTTACCTAGGAAAAAAGTGTAAGTAATAAAACACACTACACAGGTTTTTAAAATATTTTATTAAACAGCTCCGGGGGGGGATCTTCCTGCGGCTTCGGGGGTCTTCTTCCGGCTTCGGGGGTCCCTCCGCTTCATCTTCTCCCGGCGTCCGGTTGGTTCTTCTCCGCTCTCTTCTCCCGGTGTTCCTGTTCTTCGGCCGGCTCCTCTGCTGTCTTCAATTAGCTCTCTTGCCAGCAGAGGTCCGGACTTCTGGGCTTCTGGGCTTCTGGGCTTCTTCTCTTCTCTTCTCCAGATGTTGACACGACGCTCTCTCCTGCTGGACTGCTCTCCGAGGGCTGCGTTGTGACTTATATAGGCGGAGACCCCGCCCCCTTTTGATGTCACAGTCCCTGGGCATGCTGGGACTGTGACGTTTTAGGGGGCGTGGTCACTGGGTGATGTTGACCACGCCCCCTAAAACGTCACAGTCCCAGCATGCCCAGGGACTGTGACATCAAAAGGGGGCGGGGTCTCCACCTATATAAGTCACAACGCAGCCCTCGGAGAGCAGTCCAGCAGGAGAGAGCGTCGTGTCAACATCTGGAGAAGAGAAGAGAAGAAGCCCAGAAGCCCAGAAGTCCGGACCTCTGCTGGCAAGAGAGCTAATTGAAGACAGCAGAGGAGCCGGCCGAAGAACAGGAACACCGGGAGAAGAGAGCGGAGAAGAACCAACCGGACGCCGGGAGAAGATGAAGCGGAGGGACCCCCGAAGCCGGAAGAAGACCCCCGAAGCCGGAGGAAGATCCCCCCCCCGGAGCTGTTTAATAAAATATTTTAAAAACCTGTGTAGTGTGTTTTATTACTTACACTTTTTTCCTAGGTAAATGGGTAGGGGTACCATGTACCCCATACTCATTTACATAGGGTGGGGGGCCGGGATCTGGGGGCCCCCTTATTAAAGGGGGCTCCCAGATTCCGATAAGCCCCCGCCCGCAGACCCCGACAACCAACGGCCAGGGTTGTCGGGAAGAGGCCCTTGTCCTCATCAACATGGGGACAAGGTGCTTTGGGGGGGGGCGCAGGGCGCCCCCCTCCCCCAAAGCACCCACCCCCATGTTGAGGGCATGCGGCCTGGTACGGTTCAGGAGGGGGGGGGCGCTCGCTCGTCCCCACCCCCTTTCCTGACCGGCCAGGCTGCGTGCTCGGATCGGGGTCTGGTATGGATTTTAGGGGGACCCCACGCCGTTTTTTCGGCGTAGCGGGGTTCCCCTTTATAATCCATACCAGACCTAAGGGCCTGGTATGCCCCGCGACGGGGCTAGTAAGGTGTCAATCTCGCTGATAAAAGCGGCAAGATTGACATCCTTTTCTAGTCCCGTCGCACCTGAGTCACGTTCAAAATGAACGGACTTGTCCGTGTGTGGGCAAGTCCGTTCATTCTGAAAGTCCGCCGGAACTCCGGCGAAAGTCCGTCGGAAAGACGGGCGGACTTAGCCCGCCGGAAAGTCCCGGCGTGTGTGGGCAAGTCCGTCCGTTTTAAAGTCCGGCGCACCTGGCGGACAAAGTCCGTCGGAAAGTGTGCCGGACCAAGTAGGATAGAAAGTCCGCTCGTGTGTACGCGGCATTAGACGTATGACTGTTTCCCAAATCTGACCCTAATCAGCCAGATCAGATGATGTGCATCTCTTGACTGTGGATACCCATAGGTATATTGCAGAAGTACATAAAAAATATGTGTAGTTAGAAAATCAGCAATCAGGACTGATAGGAAAAACCTGAATAAGCTACAGTTTGCCAATATTATAGCTTACACAGGGCTGTAGACACTCCATGAGACAGCATTGATTGCTCAAGTCCTGTCTCATGCACCTTCAAGCCTGAAAGTATTGGATATTTCCCTCGGCACCTGACTTGGCAAAGAACGAGCTTGCTTTAATATTTTTTTAGTTTCCGTTGCTTTTGTTTGCAAAGTGTATAAATAATGTCACTACAGCTCACTAACTGTATTAAAGTTTCACATTCTGTGGCTTTTAAATAGTATTTATGTTATGTTACTTATATAGTGCATGATTTTAAAAACATCAGCCAAAAGTTTTCATGCTTTGGAAAGGCGTTCAGTTTAGCTTACAGTTTGATTAAAGTCACATGTCTATGTTTTTGGCAGCGCTATAATGCAATAGTAATGAAGCGTTGGGAAGCACCAGGCAATATAATGAAGGCATGAAGGATTATTGGCTTTAAGGCAAGAAATGAAGTAGATAAAGTTTGTGAAGGAAGGATAATGCATGTGCAGATCACAGTGCCGAGGGCAAAGAGGGGGGGGGAGCAATTTTAAGATCTAATATATGGTAGGCAAAACAGCAGTAGGAGCTGGGTAATGTTACACAATTTCACATGTGTCAGAAAAGATTCAGTACTGCCTAAACCAAGATTATTGGATCTATATTAATCATGCCCTAAGGTTGATGTTATAGTCTTGCAACTTATTGCACAGATACATGTAAAATTGGTTTATTTCTTCCTAATTGCGTAGTGAAGTTCAAAAAGGATATTCAATAATATATACTGTACATGCACTATTCAATGTAATCCAGTTAAAAATAAATAATTATTCCTGTGATGTAGACTACATTTTCAGAGCAGTGCCATGACAGACAGGATGAGGCATAAGCAGGTCAGCCAAATTATTAAACAAGATGTGTTGGCTAAACTTGCATAAGCAGTACATCATTGTGAGTGCCTTGCTACAAATTAGGGACCTCAAATGCAGATCATAGATGGCTAAAGTATCATAGTTCACAATTTTAATTTGACCAAAAATATATGAATATAGAAGAAATGTAACAGAAAGTTACAACTTTTTTAAAGAATAGTTTCTCATGAGTTACTAATTGTTTTATCTGAACTGAAATTCATTAATGAGGCAAATTCACAGATCTTTAAAAATCCATAATATTTGTCATACATCTCAGGTAGATCAATTTTGAACTAGACCCTTTGAACTATATGTCCAGTACAGACATTTTATTGAGATTTGGATAGAGTGAAAACGTAGTAGAAACCTTGTTGGGTTTTTACTGCTGTCTGGGGAAATTCGCCCTCAAGAACAATACAAAACTGGCTGAGCTTCTAGTTTTCTCCTACTCCAGTAAAATGTATTTTTTTGTCTTTGCTCCTGTTGGAGACTTTCTCTGGCAGAAATTATAACCCTATTCTTATCCACCCAAAAACTGAACAAAAATAAATGTACATTTTTAAACTGCATTTAACAGTGGATTCAATAATGTTCCATGTCAGGGGTGTCAAACTCAATTTCATTGCAGGCCGCTTCAACATTATGTCTGCCCTCAAAGGGCCTGTTGTATGACTATATACATTTATCCAGGGCTTTTTTTCTCAGAGAATAGGAGCAGGAATTCAACCATGCCCCCCCGAACTGCATTGAATGGTGGGTGTGGCCAGATTGGGACAGCAGGAGGATCTTAATCTGGCAATAAATACAAGGAGTGCATTCCATGCAGAGTTCAGGGATGTGCAGAGTGCAGGGTTCAGGAGTGCTCTAAACACAGAGTGCAAAGTTCAGGGGTGCTCTATGCACAGAGTGCAGTGTTCAGGGGTGCCCTAGGTAGAGAGTGCAGAGTTCAGGGGGTGCACTACATACAGAGTGCAAAGTTCAGGGGTACACTACGTACAGAGTACAGTGTTAAGGAGTGCACTACATACAGAGTACAGGGTTTATGGGGTGCACAGTGTGTGGAGGGAATTATGTTACGTAAAATATTAAGTTTTGATATCCATATTTTTTCATACTTTGGTCCAGCTTGGACCAATGTAAGTATCTAGGTATCATCCCTGGAAAATCCCCCTGGAACCTGGAAATCACTGAAGTAGGCACAGCTACTACAGTGGTTACGCCAGCTTGCGGGTCCTGTGGAGAGCAGATGTCCTGCTGCCTGGTGAATGCAGGAGGTTGCTTATTCAGTTGCTCATGTTCTCTGATTGGAAAAGATGGAAATTGTGATGTCACCACCTCACCTTATCCAATCAGAGAACATTTTGCGTCTATTGAGAAAATGTTAGGTGTTCCTTGAATGGTGCCCATGCTGAGCAAATGACACCCTGTGTTCACCAAGCAACAGGGCAGCTACTCAGCCTGGGATGGAGCAGTGGAGATTGATGTTTTAATTACAACTTTAATAACATTCTATGTGTTTCACAAGTGTTGACCAGACAACACAGTGTTACACAACAGTGTGTGTTAAACCAATGTTAAATATCTACATTTCTATAGATTTGGGTAACTTTACATATTTGTAAATATTATCTGTAGCTTTTTGAATGAAATAGCATACATAGTAGGGTAAATAGCCCTTTAAGTACAGTAGCAGTATTTTTCTAGGCGCCCATGTACCACATGTTATACTGTGTAACATTGCTGTTAGAGTTTGCTTGTACATGATCTTTTCTGTGATGACAATGCTTCTCGAACATGCAAATTTCATCTTTTATTTGAAAACATAAGAGAAAATTGAACTTAGAGGCAAGAATTGTAGAGCCATAATTAGAGGTTCAAGGTTTATATTATTATAATCCTTGGCATAGAACAAATGGCTATAATTTAGATCCTAGTGAATGCTTAAAAATATATCATACAGTTCACTGGATATAGAGTTTGACATCATATAATAAAATATGTTTTTTTTTTACAGAATGCTACATAAATGTTCAATTATGTTATAAAAAGCACTTAAATATGCACTTACTATTGTACTGTGTAGTGTATCGAGTAGTACACAGTGGCATACTCATATGTCACAATGTCATTATGTCAATTGATGCTGCTTTTCTAAGGAAGCTTGGATTCATTGTGCAAAATAATGTATATATTTTTATGGAATAAAGGAAACCAATGGCTTAACCCCTTCTTGGTAAATATATATTTAAATCTATACAGAGGTAATCCACACAATGGATAGACTATAAACTGGCAGTGTAGTGTTATTTGTAGTTACTGTACCCCTAACTTTTAGTAACCACACTATCCTTGCCAATAGAGACTTATGTGTTTATGTTTTCTCGGATGTGCAAGATGTACTTTGAAGTGCCCAAATTTTACAGATTTTGCTAAAACCTCAGATCCATCTGCTGCAGAAATCTTTTAAGTCTAGCCAAAGTTACAGACCTTCCAAACCAACATTTTCTGGTGTGTTAAATCAGATTCTTTCACTCCCCACTCCCACCACCCATTACATCACCATTCTCTTTCTCTCCCATGAGATTTCAATTAGCAGTGCAGAGGTTGTATTCAGGAGTGCACCACTTCTCCAGAGAGGCTCTTTAGCTTACTCAGCCAACTGGGACCCGTCACTTAAATTTTAAGACCACTCATGTGTAAAATTATAGCACAACATCCTAAGTGTCAAAAGTGAGTTTGCCTGGGTCACTGATGTTATAACCAAGATTGCAGTGCTCAGGAGTGTAGGATAAGGGGGCATACAGAGGTAATCAAGTAGTACATTTTATATGTAAGAATAACTAAAACTGCTACACCACATTGTTTACATTTGGCCACATCTAAAAAAGAAAAGGGGTACATTGGAAAATAGAACCTAAAGTGGGACTAAACTCCCATCTCTGACTATAATAATGCCCCGTACACACGGTCGGACTTTGTTTGGACATTCCGACAACGAAATCCTAGGATTTTTTCTGATGGATGTTGGCTCAAACTTGTCTTGCATACAAACGGTCACACAAAGTTGTTGGAAAATCCAATCGTTCTAAACGCGGTGACATAAAACACGTACGTCGGGACTATAAATGGGGCAGTGGCCAATAGCTTTCATCTCTTTATTTATTCTGAGCATGCGTGGCACCTTGTCCGTCAGATTTGTGTACACACGATCAGAATTTCCGACAACGGATTTTGTTGTCGGAAAATTTTATATCCTGCTCCGATGGAAAATGTGTGATGGAGCCTACACACGGTCAGAATTTCCGACAACAAGGTCCTATCACACATTTTCCATCGGAAAATCCGACTGTTCTGCTTTGCGTTATTGAACTGTTGTATAACACTATTCAGACAGCTTAACAATAATTCAGAAGTCAAGAAACGTGAGACATCAGATCTGTATGTATCCTTTATCCCGAATAACTTTGTAAAACTACAACATAAGCATAAACAAAACATATGTGTCAGTACATTAAATATTATACAGCAGCCTCACTCTATCAGTGAGAGTACTCACAGACAATTCCATCATTAGTCCAGGAATGGTTTAAGAGCTCTTCTACATGCAGTCTGTTAAGAGTCTGTCAGGAGCAGTAATGAAATGAAGGAAATACAGTTCCAGGTTAAAGGTTACTGCCTTTTACTATGAGGAGAATCCTACTTCCTGTCAAGTTCTGGTAAAGTAATAACCATCTCTGACCACTAGATGGCAACAACATAAACTAACATTACAGTATAAACTGTAACAGTACATAGCACATATTATTATATACAATATGGGCAGAACACTCCCTGTCTGGCATAATTTATTATGTCATTACCTAAATAACTACTGCTATGCAGAAAAAACATATACAGGAAAATTGAATCCTAGCTAGGGTCTTAACTAATATCTTCCAGCAAGAAAATCTATCAAAGCAATGTGAGTGAAGTGTGGCTTCAGAAGCTTTGGTACAGAAACTCGTAATTTCTGATCTGATTTCAAGGTCAGCTTCGGGCTCTATGAGTGGATAAACATTAGCAGTGTCTATCTGCTCACAGTGTGGTTGGGCCTGAGAACCATATAGAGTTCTGAAGGCATGCTGCTTAAGTAGGTCTAGTGGCATAATCTGCAGGGTTTGCTCTGTAGATACATAGAACCACTGATCTGGGTGTGAAGATAGCCTGATTCTATTCACTCTGTTGGAGACATACAGATGGAACCTCCTAGTGGTGCTGCAAATGTACCCTAGGACAGTCTTGCTGTCAGTGAAGAATTTCACAGCATCAAAGTCAGTGTCTAGTTCATCTGTGATTAGCTCATACATTTCGACTGCAAGTACAACAGCACACAACTCTAAACGGGGAATCGTTTGGGCTGGTTTAGGGCTTAATTTGGACTTTCCCATGACAAATCCAACATGACACACGTTTTCTGCATCAATTACTTTCAAGTAAGCTACAGCACCTATAGCTGTGGTGGATGCGTCTGAGAAGATGCACAGTTCTTTCCTGCAAGCTGATGATAGAGATAAGGGCACATAGCATCTGTCTATCTTTAGGTGCTCTAAGGCTTGCAAGGATTCTGTCCATTGAACCCACTCGCTTAGTCTCTCCTGTGGAAGCAATGCATCCCATTCACTTTTCCCAGATGACAGTTCTCGAACTAAGACCTTGCCTTTTATTGTCACGGGTGATACAAACCCTAGGAGGTAATAGAGGCTACTTACGGTAGATAGAATGCCTCTACGTGTAAAAGGCTTTTCCCTTGAGGAAACTCTGAAGACAAAACTATCTGTTTCTAGATCCCAACTTAGGCCTAGGCTTTTCTGCAGGGGAAGGGTGTCTGTACCTAGGCAGAGATCTTTAAGGTCCTTAGCTCTGTCTGCTACAGGGAAGGCTTCCATTACTTTTTGGCTGTTGGAAGCGATTTTATGAAGACGCAGGTTGGATTCTGCCAGCATTTGCTTTGCTTTACTGAGGATGGAAATTGCCTCTTCGGGTGTGCTAGCAGAAGCTAGTCCATCATCTACATAAAAATGCCTTAATACGAAGTGTTTGGCTTCTTGTCCATAGCACTCTGCATTTTTCTGGGCAGCCTTTTGCATGCAGTATATAGCGACAGCAGGAGAGGGGCTATTACCAAATACGTGCACTTTCATTCTGTACTCAACAATTTCTTTGTCTATGTCATTGTCTTTGTACCAGAGAAATTGTAAAAAGTCTCTGTGGTCTTCTCTGACAAGAAAGCAATAAAACATTTGGCGCACATCTGCTGTGAAAGCAACGGGCTCTTTTCTGAAGCGCATGAGGACACCTAGCAAGGTATTGTTTAGGTCAGGGCCACTCAACAGTACGTCATTTAAAGAGACTCCTTTATACTCTGCGCTGGAATCAAACACTATTCGGATTTGGTCAAGTTTGTGTGGATGGTAAACACCGAACATTGGTAGATACCAGTGTTCCCTGTCTGTTTCAAGTGGTCCTGCAACTTCAGCGTGATCATTGTCTAGCATCCCTTTAATGAATTCAGTGAAATCTCTTTTCACTTCTGCCTTCCTCTGCAGAGTTTTGCTGAGTGAATGCAAACGCTTCATGGCTTGTTCCCTGTTACTAGGTAAAACACGTCTGGGTGTGCGAAAGGGAAGAGGGGCCACCCAACTGTGATTGTCATCTTGGTAAGCCTCTCTATCCATAATCTGCAAGAAGGTCTGATCCTCTATAGAGAGGGCCTGTTTATCATCATCTTTAGTTTTCTGGAACACTGTAATCCCTAGATTGTCTGTCTCAATGTTGGAATTGACTTCTTCTTTACCATATAGAGTAGAGGAGTCACAGTGTTGTGTCGACCTGCCAAAGCTTTCCTTGACAATGAAGCTGTTGTGACAGGGACTGAGAAGGGATGTGCGTCCATTTGTTAACACAGATGTCTTCAAAGTGGTAATATTGTCAGGCTGGTGCACTGTCCCCAGGCAAACTTCTACAATGACCCACCCCAGGTCCAGTCTCTGTGCATAGGGGGCATTATAAGGTCCATTGATTTGCTGGCGTACCTTGTGAACCTGAAGGATGTCTCTCCCAAGAAGTAGAAGGATAGATACATCTGGCTCAACAGCTGGAATAAGGTGAGTAATTGAGCGGAGGTGAGGGTGGTGATGGGCTACTTCTGGAAAGGGAATCTCAGTTTTGTCGTCAGGTATCATGCAACACTCTATTAGGGTAGGAAGTGGAAACTGCACTTTCTTATTGAAGGATTCAATGGTAAAGTCAGAAGCTCTTCCTGTGGTTTCAATTGTCCCTGCACATGTCCTTAGAGTGTATGGAACTGCACTTGCCTTAAGGTTAAAGATATCAAAGAAGTTTGACTTTGCAAGGGATCTGTTGCTCTGTTCATCTAGCACTGCATACATTTTCACTGCCCTTTCTCTCTTGCCAGTGGGATACACAGTCACTAAACAGATTTTAGAGCATGAACGTGCACTCTTGCCTTGTCCACATACTTCAGTGCAATTAGACATTACTGAGGAGAGTGGGGTCTCTTGTTGCTCCCTGCCCTGATCTTTCCTGGGTTCTACAGTCTCTAGTGGGGCAGGAACAGGGCCTGGGTGCAAAGCTGCAATATGTCTCTCACTGCCACATTCTGTACATTCTACTGGTATTTTACAGTCTTTAGCAATGTGATAAGTAGATCCGCAACACTTGAAACAGATGCCGTTCTGTTTAAGGAAGGACATCCGCTCTGCAATAGGTTTGCTTCTAAAACCTTTGCATTTCTTTAGTGGATGTGGTTTTTTGTGTATTGGGCAATGTCTATCAGGGTTTTCTATGGTGTGTACCTTGTGGGTGCTTTGATAGTCTGTGACTTCTGAAGGTACAGCTGTTTTGTGTGTGGATACAAAGGTCTTACCGTGAGGTCTGTGAGGTTTCTCAGGTCTGTGTGATTGATTGCCACTGGTGGTGAAGGCGAAACTGGGATCACTTCGGATTTTCGCTTGCTGACGGACAAACTTTGAAAACACAGAGAAAGGGGGGAAAGCGACTCCATAATCTTCTTTGAATTTACCTCCCACAGACATCCACTTGTCTTGCAGATTTGAGGGTAGTTTCTCTACTATGGGATTAGTGCCTCTAGCTGTATCTAGGTATGAAAGTCCTGGCAAGTAGCCATCCTCTTTGGCGTATTCTATCTCTAGTAGAAGATCACTTAGTTCTTGTAACCGCACGTTGTCTCTGTAGCCCACCTTGGGAAAGACTTCAAGTTTTTTCAACAGTGCTCCTTCTATTACCTCTGGGGATCCATACGTTTCTTCTAGTCTTTTCCAGGTCATGTTGAGTCCTGCTGCAGGTTTGCTCTTCTCATCCTCTTAGCATGCTCTGCTGACTCGGTACCAAGCCATTTTATCATTAAATTAAGCATTTCTGCTGGTGAAAAGTTCAGACCTTCAGTGGCATTCAGAAAGGAAGATTTCCATGCCCAATAATTTTCAGGACAGTCATCAAATTGGAGAAAGCCTGAGCTTACCATTTCTTTGCAGATGAGATATTTGGTGACATCCACTGCACATTGTTGTTCGCACATGTAATCTATAGGTTGAGGTGACGGGAACACTTGTTTTTTGTTCTTAGGGGTTTCTGGTGCTTCATTAATGATTTGCTGGCAGCCGCTGACCTCATGTGGTTGATTGGGCCTGCTCAGGGGGCTTATTGAATTCGGCCTGAATTCCTTTGCTTCAGGTTTAAGAGACTGTTCCTTTGCATGCGCAGTAGTAAGGTTCTGGATGTACTCACTTGTACGATCTGCAGAGAATAGAGGTTTTCCTGGAACCTCTGAGTCTTTATATGATTTTTCACTTCCAGAATGACTTGTTCCCATGTAGGCAGCGGCCTCTGCTTCCGCAGCTGCAGCAGCAGTCTGTCGCTGCAGGATGAGCAATTTTGATTCTAATTCCGCTTTTTCTTGTGCGATGGCAGCTTTCTTTGCTTCTTCTTGTGCGATGGCAGCTTTCTTTGCTGCTAACTCCTGCATCATCATGGCTTCTTTTTCTGCATACTGTAGCTGGATGCAGGCGGCTTCTGCCTTGGCACGAGCTTTAACTGCTGAGGACATCTTGCTAGCCCGTGAAGATCTGGACACCTGCGATTGTGCATCGTCTTGCTGGGCACAGGGAATGTTCTCCCTGACTTGCTGTGTCGGAGGTAGCATGTCATCAGCCTGGTACTTTGTTCCTGATCTGAGACTCATGCTGCAGTAATGGCGTCTCAGTTTATTCCAGACTGCCACGTGGGTGTCTTTTTACTGTTCTGCTTCGCGTTATTGAACTGTTGTATAACACTAGTCAGACAGCTTAACAATAATTCAGAAGTCAAGAAACGTGAGACATCAGATCTGTATGTATTCTTTATCCCGAATAACTTTGTAAAACTACAACATAAGCATAAACAAAACATATGTGTCAGTACATTAAATATTATACAGCAGCCTCACTCTATCAGTGAGAGTACTCACAGACAATTCCATCATTAGTCCAGGAATGGTTTAAGAGCTCTTCTACATGCAGTCTGTTAGGAGTCTGTCAGGAGCAGTAATGAAATGAAGGAAATACAGTTCCAGGTTAAAGGTTACTGCCTTTTACTATGAGGAGAATCCTACTTCCTGTCAAGTTCTGGCAAAGTAATACCCATCTCTGACCACTAGATGGCAACAACATAAACTAACATTACAGTATAAACTGTAACAGTACATAGCACATATTATTATGAACAATATGGGCAGAACACCGACCGTGTGTACAGGGAATACGTCTTACTTATAGGTACTGTAAATATCACCTAAATGTGTTTAGGAGATATTTACTCTAGATGCAGCAAATGACATCATCGGCGCATGCGATCTGAAGGAACGACCACCTGGGCCAATCCTTCAGAGTCCTGTGCTGTAAATGGTGGCTCTCCTGTGCATGCACAGGAGTGTTGTCATTGCAGCTCTGGCCACACAACCCGAATCTGTGGGTAAAGATGGAAGTGGCCTCCAGTGGTGACAGCTCTTCACTGCAGGGCTTCGTTTTCAGGCAAGTTTCACATAACGTGCTAGTATGTCATGCATACTAGCACATTATGATATTACCTTGCAGGTCAGAAAAGCAAAATTCAGCCAGAGGTTTACTACCGCTTCAACCTAGATTAGAAGTGTTTTCTTGTTCAATTTGGAACTATCCCAAGTGAACAGTAATGAAATTAATGTTGTTTTTTCATCCCACTGTAGTGCAAGTAACAGATTTGCTCTGGATTCAGGATTCTGGATTCTGGATTTAGGAGCAGTGCAGCATCAATGCCACCCCATCACATGAAGCTGCATTAGGTGGACTTTACTTTCAAACCCAACAGATAATTGTAGATATTGCAGGAAAACAAAGAGAAAAATGGTCTGATACTACAGCACATATTTTTTTAATCGGAGGCCCTACTTCTATTTCAAGAAGGGTGTTATTCTAAATTTCAGGATCCCAGCATCATAAGGACATGTTTTTTTCTATTAATCCTGCAGATCATATACTTTTGATACTTAATCATTCAGTGAAGAAGATGCACTGAATGACCGCAGACGACAGGACATGGTTCTAGTAATCCATGTCCTTAGTCTGCTTGTCTTCAGCAAACTGTTTGCAGGCTTTCTTGTGCATCATCTTTAGAATAGGCTTCCTTCTGGGACGGCAGCCATGCAGACCAATTTGATGCAGTGTGTGGCATATGGTCTGAGCACTGACAGGCTGACCCTCCACCCCTTCAACCTTTGCAGCAATGCTGGCAGCATTCATACATCTTTTTCCTAAAGACAACCTCTGAATATCATGCTGAGCACATGCACTCAACATCTTTGGTTGACCATGGCGAAGCCTGTTCTGAGTGGAACCTGTCCTGTTAAACCGCTGTATGGTCTTGGCCACATCTCAGTTTCAGAGTCTTGGCAATCTTCATATAGCCTGGGCCATCTTTATGTAGAGCAACAATTCTTTTTCCAGATCCTCAGAGGGCTCTTTGCCATGAGGTGCCATGTTGAACTTCCAGTGACCAGTATGAGAGAGTGAAAGCGAAATTGGTGCGAAATTTAACACACCTGCTACGCATTCACGCCTGAGACCTTGTAACACTAACGAGTCACATAACTCGGGAGGGAAAATGGCTAATTTGGCCCAATTAGGACATTTTTACTTAGGGGTGTACTCACTTTTGTTGCCAGGGGTTTAGACATTAATGGCTGTGTAGTATAGTGTTAAACTGCGCTTACTGTTCGGAAATATAAAGCAGCCAGCACTACAAGAAACAACTTGTGCGAAAAAAGGGTATAAACTGTGCAGCGCTAAAAACATAACTCATACAAATATGAATTAATATGAATCATAAAGTGAAAAAATTATACAAGTGAATATATAGAAAAACTCATAAGCTCATAAACAATTCATGTTTCGAAGGAAAGTCCATATATTCGTGATTCAGATAGCAATGTTCAGTCACCCAAGTGAAAAGAAATCATCGCCGTGAAAACCTTCTGTCACCAAATATAGTGTAAGGAGGCTTACCAGAACAGTGGAACCCTATTTAGCATATACCAAAAGGGTCAAACGGGCTTTGGTGTCTCAACACCTTAATAGGGAATCGTCACTGGAATCATCGGCAAATGCCGACAACCACTGTAGCCAATGGAATGGTATGTAAACTTACAGAACCTTTCAGAGTGTGGAGTCCTCTAATCAATACTCCATTAGAACTAGGGATGGGCGAATGGTTCGGCCCGAGCATAAGTTTGGGCCGAACTTTGGTTGTTCGGACGTTCGGCAAACAACGAATATTATGCGGTGTTCGGGGCAAATTCGAAAACTGCGGAACCCCATTAAAGTCTATGGGACACTAACATGAAAAACCAAAAGTGCTCATTTTAAAGGCTTATATGAGAGTTATTGTCATAAAAAGTGTTTGGGGACCCGGGTCCTGCCCCAGGGGACATATATCAATGCAAAAAAAAGTTTTAAATTTTTCAGGAGCAATGATTTTAATAATGCTTAAAGTGAAACAATAAAAATGAAATATTGCTTTAAACATTGTGCCTGGGGAGTGTCTATAGTATGCCTGTAAAGTGGTGCATTTTTCCCGTGTTTAGAACAGTACCACAGCAAAATGACATTACTAAAGGAAAAAAAGGGGTGTTCAGCTCATCCTTAGTTAGGACATGAATCCAAGGAGAAAAGATAGGAGACTTGACATAGTGTAAAACCATATATAAAATGTATTCTTTAAAAAAGTAAATCACTCACATTTCAGTAAAACATCAAAAGCATAGAAAATGAAGTTGCAGTGGCATAGACAGGGCAGTAGACCCGACGTGTTTTGTCTCAGTCAGACATCATCAGGGGTGTCTCTGCCATCCTAAATTTATACAGTCATGTAACCCCTGAAAACAGGTGAGGCTGTTTGACACAGCCCCTAATCAACGTTTCCGGGGTCATCAGCAAAATGGCGCCAAATCGTGCGCATCAAGCCTCAATCTGAAAGTGAGTTGTGCACATCAAGCCTCAAAATGAAAGCGAAGTGAGAGAGCGGAAATGATGACAACGAGGAAGCTGGTCAAGCCACGTTCAGAAACCGAGGCATAGACTAGCCCACATCACCTCAAAATCGGCCCATTGTACATCACTCAAGCACCCATGTGGAGAGACAAGATAGTGCAACTGTCAGCGTCAAACAAAAAGGTCAAGCCTCATCTGAAAATCAGGACAAAAACCAAGCAGGATGATGCCTAAATCAGTATACAAGTAAAGGCGCAGAGAACTGGAAATGACAATAAAAACAACAAAAACAGGGGGGTAGGGAGAGAACTGAAGTCTTCCCTGTCTTACGATAAATTAAATAAATAGTGTCCACATGTATACATCCATAGAGAAAAAATGTATCACATTATCACATGTGGGGCATGATCTCACAGTCATATGCAGATAAAGGGATTCAAAGGGATGGTAAGTCCACAAATAGGGCTGCCTTCATCAAGAAACGAAACCACATTCCAAATCCTAAGGAGAAACAGAAGAGAGAGGCGCCTCTGGGTGTAGACTAAAAACAGATTTTATTCATAAAAAGATAGTGATGGTCAAACTCACATGTTAGAAGTCATCAAAAAGGCATGAGAATGTGAGCAGGTACTGGAGAAAACATCATCCATCAGGAAGTCAGATCAGTCAAACAACTCCTGGCTGGGGGCTCTGCCTGTGTGTGAGGAGAGATACCGCTGAGATGTTTTCTCCAGTACCTGCTCACATTCTCATGCCTTTTTGATGACTTCTAACATGTGAGTTTGACCATCACTATCTTTTTATGAATAAAATCTGTTTTTAGTCTACACCCAGAGGCGCCTCTCTCTTCTGATGCCTAAATCACAAGACAAGCCGCCACATAGAAACAAGGATAAATGACATTTGATACAAATACAATGTTAATGGATTAAGAGAAAGTATTAAACAATAAAACAAACTTAGTATCAATTAGATAAAATTGGAAATTTAGAAACCCCTAATCATGTATATTAACTAAAATAAGAAAATTTACACTTTATTTTATGCTGGATTAATAAAAGCGTTAATATCCCACTCTACGTTCATCCCAAACGGAGAGTAGGAACGTCATTGGTAAAAACACCTCTGGTATGAGCCCCTCCACGCCAAGGTGGTATGTAATGATCAATGACCAAAAATTGTGTACCCTTAGATCTCGGTTATGATATTTACGATAATGCTTAGGAACACTATGATTAGTCAATCCCTTTTTGATATTGGCTATATGTTCATTAACTCGTACAGAGAATGAACAAATAGTTCTGCCCACATATTGTTTGCCGCATGGGCAAGTAATTAGATATACAATATGTCTAGTGGCGCATGTGGAAAAATGCTTCATATCATAAACATGATTAGTAACTGTAGATTTAAATTGTGCAGTTTTCTTTTTACCACATGTATTATGCAGACAAACATTGCATTTTTTACACGGGTAATAACCTACAAGTTTGTGAAAAAATGTGGGCTTGACTGGAGGGTTGATGATATTGGGGGCAATTTTGCTTTGTAACTATGGAGCACCTCTATAGATGATCTTGGCCTGATCTGGCAATAGTGAGCCCAGAATTCGGTCATTTTTTATGACATTCCAATGTTTGTCTAAAATCTGTTTTATCTGTCTATGTTGAGTTCCGGTAAGCCTCCTTACACTATATTTGGTGGCAGAAGGTTTTCACAGCTTTAATTTTTTTCACTTGGGTGATTGAACATTATTATCTGAATCACGAATAGACTTTCCTTCGAAACATGAATTGTTTATGAGCTTTTGAGTTTTTCTATATATTCACTTGTATAGTTTTTTCACCTTATGATTCATATTAATTCATATTTGTATGATTTATGTTTTTAGCGCTGCACTGTTTATACACTTTTTTTTGCACAAGTTGTCTCTTGTAGTGCTGGCTGCTTTATATTTCTGAACACTAAGTGTGGAACACTAAATTTCTTAACACTATATTACTTATTGATTTTGACTTTTTCAACTGCTGTTGGTTTCAGCTCTGCAAAGCCACCCATTATGAATGTTTTTGATTACAGAGCTGCATGCACTTTTAACACAGATGGTGTATTTGTAATCACTAATAGTGACAGAGTTTGGAGGTTTATTCACTAGACTAAAGAATGTTATGGTTTCTGAACTTCATTTATTTTGGGATATAGCATTTTTAGAACAATATGTTTCTGAACACATGGTGCCAAGGACCCTTAGGTGGGACTTCAAATCCAACAAGGTGATTCCGATCTGGAGTCATGGTTTAAGTACTTTAACAAGGCCGGTACCAAATGATGCCTGTAGCTGCAGGCATTATTCAGATATCCTCATTTTGAGCCGGCGATTCTGTGCAGCATAAGAATGATCATAGCGGCAGTTCCGCTGCTTGATCTTTCTTACAGGCGATGGGAGGGGACTTCCTCTGCCATCTGGTGCTTCTCCGGACTCTCCCGTGCCATCGGGGACCCGGAGAAAGAATTGGCCGCTGCTGGATGTCGACCATAGAGATTTCCGGTGACCTGTCATCTCTTTGACCGTCAGAGGCCCGGGTGCTATGTTATGACGTTACGTCCAGGCCGTGGTTGTAAACAAAGCCGCGATCGTGGCTGGTAAGCATGAGATTGTGGATATTTTTTCGATCTCATGCTTTCCAGCCTGGAGGAGAGATGTGAGGTCTTATTGACCCCACATTTCTCCATAAAGAGGACCTATCATGAACCATTCCTATTACAAGGGATGTTTACATTCCTTGTAATAGGAATAAAAGTGATAAAAAAAGTAAAGGAAAGTGCTCAGAAGAGAATACACATGTAAGTCCCGCCCACATATGTAAACGCTGTTCAAACCACATATGTGAGGTATCTTCATGTGCGGTAGATTGCGAGCAACAATTCTAGCCCTAGACCTTCTCTGTAACTCTAAACTGGTAACCTGTAAAAAAATTTAAAGCGTTGCCTATGGAGGTTTTTAAGTACCGAAGTTTGGCGTCATTCCATGAGTGTGCCCAATTTTAAAGCATGACATGTTGGGTATCTATTTACTCGGCATAACATCATCTTTCACATTATACAAAAAAATTGGGCTAGCTTTACTGTTTTGTTATTTTTTAATTCATGAAACTGTTTCTTAAAAAAAAACTCCCTAGGGTGTCTGCTAAAAAACATATATAATGTTTGGGGGTTCTGTTTGGGGGTTCTGATTTTATAGCAAAAAAAATGATGATTTTTACATGTAGGAGAGGAGTGCCAGGATTGGCCCGCTATGGAATTGTTTAAAATCTTCTCTTAGTCCATTAACATTGTATTTGTATCAAATTTTTTTTTTTTCACAGTTTAAATCTCACTTTATTGATAGAGAAACAGCATTTTACAAGCCAGACAAGGGAAAAGAAATCAGACATATAATATGAAGCATCTTACATGTTTCATTTACAAGATGTAATAGTGAATAAAAAAAAAACTTCAAACTACAATCAAATCATGACATTAAATCAATGTAACTCCGCAGTAGTACACGCTTATTGATAGCTTAGGAGGGAATCCCCAGTACATTGCTTCACAAATCAAAACAATTGAAATGACCAAGATGGATGGATGGGGGGGGAGGGGAAAAGGGAGGAAAGGGGAGGGGGGGAGGCAGAAGGAGGCAATGGGAGGGGGGGGGAGGAGAGGGAAGGGAAGCCCAAGCAGTCCAGATCACCAGCGAGCACTAGCACCATCATCTGGTCAATGGACAAACATTATTAACCCTACGCTGTCCAAGATGACCAAATACCCTCAAATTTTTTGGGGCACTTCCTATTTATGTACGTTATTTTATACAGTGGTAGAGCTTTGTTAATGGTATCTTCCCATAACGTCAAGGTGGGGGGGGACGCAGACGTCCATCTAAGCAGAATAGTCTTTTTAGCATAATACAATAAAAAGCCGATTAGAAGTTTAGTATACCTTGGCATCTGTTCTTCTCCTAGCACTCCCAATAATGCCAACTCCGGTGTCTGTATCAGTGGCAACCCAAGGCGCTCATTAATGGCCTCAAACACCGCAGCCCAGAACCCAGTCACCACCGGGCAGGTCCAGAACATATGAAGATATGTCCCTACATCCCTCCTACATTTACCACAGATAGGGTCCCTCGAGGGGTACAGTCTGTGCAATCGCTGCGGAGTGTAGTACACTCTGTGAAGAAACTTGGCCTGGATTACCTTATCTCTGGAAGAAATGACCAACCCAAATCCCTCCTCAAAGCAGTCATTCCACTCCTCTCTCTCTAAGGTGGGAATGTCGGCTTTCCAGGATTCCCACAGCTTCTCCAAACCAGGAGATTCCAGACTAAGCAATGCCAGATAAAGGGAAGAGAGAGGTTTAGAAAGAGATTCCTGGGCCAGTAGTTCCTCTATTGGGTCCATGGACAGGACAACAGGACCCGAAAACTGCGCGCGCACAGCATGGCGCAGCTGTTGGTACCTGAAGTACATCCACCCAGGTAATTTAAACTTAGTAGAGAGATCTTTGTATGTCAGTAAATGCCCTGCGGGCATAATATCCCGAAGGGTCTTTATTCCAAATTTTGCCCAAACCTGCTGATCAGGAATCGTACTGAAATGCGGGAAATTAGTATTACCCCACAGAGGTTGGAATGGTGACCAGTGACCTATTTTAAGAAACCTTTTCCTGGCTACCGCCCACACCCTAAGTGTCGTTCTAGTTGGGAGCGGGAGATCAGCATAGGCCCCAGGTCCTCGATATACCAGATTTGCGAGATCCCCTAGGGAACCCAGAAGAGTTGCCTCCAGGCACATCGCCGCATTAGCTCTAGATCGGAGAAACCACCAACGGACCGAGACCAATATGGCCGCCCAGTAATAGACCCGAAAATTGGGCAACGCCAAGCCCCCGCACCGAGGAGGAAGAGATAGGGTAAACCGCGCTAACCGAGGGGTAGACCCCCTCCAAATAAAGGATCCAATACAACTGTCCAGCTCTTTAAAAAATATATTTGGTAAGCACACCGGGGAGTTCCTAAACAGATAATTGAATTTTGGGAGAAAAACCATCTTTATCAAATTAATACGCCCTAGCAGATTAAGTGGAAGGTTACCCCAGGCGGCACAACGAGCTCTAAGTTGTGACAAAACCGGGCGGATATTGAGTTCATGAAACTCCAAGGGATCACGACTTATTCTAATGCCAAGATATTTAAAGCTCGAGACCCATTGCAACTGAGTGGGAGCCGCCGTCACCCGCGCCAAGGGGTCAAGAGGGAACAGTACTGATTTGGACCAATTTATCCGGACCCCCGAGAACCGGCCAAATTCGTCGAATAACTCCAGGGCAGCCCGCAGGGAGGAACTCGCATTCCGTAAATATAAAAGCGCATCGTCGGCGTACAACGACACCTTCTCTTCCAAAGGACCGATCCGCAGCCCCTCCACCTCCCGGGACGCCCTGAGAAGGATGGCCAGAGGCTCCAACGCCAAGGCGAACAGGGAAGGGGAAAGGGGGCAACCCTGCCTCGTACCCCGCTGTAACAAAAAACCTTATTTTATTTGTATCAAATTTAATTTATCCTTGTTTCTATATGGAGGCTTGTCTTGTGATTTAGGCATCATCCTGCTTGGTTTTCGTCTTGATTTTTCGGATGAGGCTTGACCTTTTTGTTTGACGCTGACAGTTGCATTATCTTGTCTCTCCACATAGAGGCTAGAGTGATGTACAATGGGCTGCTTTTGAGGTGACATGGGCTAGTCTATGCCTCTGTTTCTAAACGAGACTTGACCCACTTTTGCATTGTCATCATTTCCGGTCTCTTGCCTCACTTCATTTTGAGGCTTGACGTGCACACCTCACTTTCAGATTGAGGCTTGATGCGCACGCTTTGACGCCATTTTGCTGACGACCCTGGAAACGTTAGGATGATTAGAGGCTTTGTCAGACAGCGTGGTCACTTGTTTTCAGGGGTTACATGACTGTATAAATTTAGGGTGGCAGAGATATCAGGACACTCCAGATGATGTCTGACTGAGACGAAACACGTCGGGTCTATGCCACTACAATTTGACTTTCTATGCCTTTGATGTTTTACTGAAATGTGAGTAATTTTCTTTTTTTTTAACCACTTGCCGACCGCCTCACGCATATATACGTGAGCAGAGCGGCACGGGCAGGCAAAATCACGTACCTGGTACGTGATTGCCTTCCCGCGGGCGGGGGGTCCGATCGGACCTCCCCCCGGTGCCATCGGCGGTCGGCGTTTGGCTGGGAGAGTTGAGAGACGAGGGGGAGACCATCCGATCGTGGCCCCCCCCTCGCGATCGCTCCCAGCCAATGAGAAACATCCCCTGCCTCTGTATAGTACACAGAGGCAGAGGATGTGATGTCATCTCTCCTCGGCTGGCCAGTTTCCGTTCCAGCACCGAGGAGAGAAGACATGTAAGTGCACAACACACACACACAACACAGTAGAACATGCCAGGCACACTAAACACCCCCGATCCCCCCCCGATCGCCCCCCGATCCCCCCCCAATCACCCCCCCCCCCCGTCACAAACTGACACCAAGCAGGTTTTTTTGTTTTGTTTTGTTTTTTTCCTGATTACTGCATAGTGTCAGTTTGTGACAGTTAGCAGTGGTAGGACAGTTAGTATTACCCCCCTTTAGGTCTAGGGTACCCCCCTAACCCCCCCTAATAAAGTTTTAACCCCTTGATCACCCCCTGTCACCAGTGTCGCTAAGCGATCATTTTTCTGATCGCTGTATTAGTGTCGCTGGTGACGCTAGTTAGGAGCGTAAATATTTAGGTTCGCTGTCAGCGTTTTATAGCGACAGGGACCCCCATATACTATCTAATAAATGTTTTAACCCCTTGATTGCCCCCTAGTTAACCCTTTCACCACTGATCACCGTATAACTGTTATGGGTGACGCTGGTTAGTTCGTTTATTTTTTTTAGTGTCAGGGCACCCGCCGTTTATTACCGAATAAAGGTTTAGCCCCCTGATCGCCCGGCGGTGATATGCGTCGCCCCAGGCAGCGTCAGATTAGCGCCAGTACCGCGAACACCCACGCACGCACCGTACACGCACCGTACACCTCGTTTAGTGGTATAGTATCTGAACACATCAATATCTGATCCGATCAGATCTATACTAGCGTCCCCAGCAGTTTAGGGTTCCCAAAAACGCAGTGTTAGCGGGATCAGCCCAGATACCTGCTAGCACCTGCGTTTTGCCCCTCCGCCCAGCCCACCCAAGTGCAGTATCGATCGATCACTGTCACTTACAAAACACTAAACGCATAACTGCAGCGTTCGCAGAGTCAGGCCTGATCCCTGCGATCGCTAACAGTTTTTTTGGTAGCATTTTGGTGAACTGGCAAGCACCAGCCCCAAGCAGCGTCAGATTAGCGCCAGTACCACTAACACCCACGCACGCACCGTACACCTCCCTTAGTGGTATAGTATCTGATCGGATCAATATCTGATCCGATCAGATCTATACTAGCGTCCCCAGCAGTTTAGGGTTCCCAAAAACGCAGTGTTAGTGGGATAAGCCCAGATACCTGCTAGCACCTGTGTTTTGCCCCTCCGCCCGGCCCAGCCCACCCAAGTGCAGTATCGATCGATCACTGTCACTTTTTTTTGTAGCGTTTTGGTGAACTGGCAAGCGCCAGCGGCCTAGTACACCCCGGTCGTAGTCATACCAGCACTGCAGTAACACTTGGTGACGTGGCGAGTCCCATAAGTGCAGTTCAAGCTGGTGAGGTGGCAAGCACAAGTAGTGTCCCGCTGCCACCAAAAAGACAAACACAGGCCCGTCGTGCCCATAATGCCCTTCCTGCTGCATTCGCCAATCCTAATTGGGAACCCACCACTTCTGCAGCGCCCGTATTTCCCCCATTCACATCCCCAACCAAATGCAGTCGGCTGCATGAGAGGCATTTATATGTCCTCCCGAGTACCCCTACCCAACGAACCCCCCCAAAAAAGATGTCGTGTCTGCAGCAAGCGCGTATATAGACGTGACACCTGCTATTATTGTCCCTCCTGTCCTGATAATCCTGGTCTTTGCATTGGTGAATGTTTTGAACGCTACCATTCACTAGTTGAGTATTAGCGTAGGGTACAGCATTGCACAGACTAGGCACACTTTCACAGGGTCTCCCAAGATGCCATCACATTTTGAGAGACCCGAACCTGGAACCGGTTACAGTTATAAAAGTTACAGTTACAAAAAAAAAGTGTAAAAAAAAAAAAAAAACACAAACAAAAATAAAAAAAAATAGTTGTCGTTTTATTGTTCTCTCTCTCTCTATTCTCTCTCTGGTGTTCTGCTCTTTTTTACTGTATTCTATTCTGCAATGTTTTATTGTTATTATGTTTTATCATGTTTGCTTTTCAGGTATGCAATTTTTTATACTTTACCGTTTACTGTGCTTTATTGTTAACCATTTTTTTGTCTTCAGGTACGCCATTCACGACTTTGAGTGGTTATACCAGAATGATGCCTGCAGGTTTAGGTATCATCTTGGTATCATTCTTTTCAGCCAGCGGTCGGCTTTCATGTAAAAGCAATCCTAGTGGCTAATTAGCCTCTAGACTGCTTTTACAAGCAGTGGGAGGGAATGCCCCCCCCCCACCGTCTTCCGTGTTTTTCTCTGGCTCTCCTGTCTCAACAGGGAACCTGAGAATGCAGCCGGTGATTCAGCCAGCTGACCATAGAGCTGATCAGAGACCAGAGTGGCTCCAAACATCTCTATGGCCTAAGAAACCGGAAGCTACGAGCATTTTAGGACTTAGATTTCGCCGGATGTAAACAGCGCCATTGGGAAATTGGGAAAGCATTTTATCACGCCGATCTTGGTGTGGTCAGATGCTTTGAGGGCAGAGGAGAAATCTAGGGTCTAATAGACCCCAATTTTTTCAAAAAAGAGTACCTGTCACTACCTATTGCTATCATAGGGGATATTTACATTCCCTGAGATAACAATAAAAATGATTTAAAAAAAATATGAAAGGAACAGTTTAAAAATAAGATAAAAAAGCAAAAAAATAATAAAGAAAAAAAAAAAAAAAAAAAAAAAAGCACCCCTGTCCCCCCTGCTCTCGCGCTAAGGCGAACGCAAGCGTCGGTCTGGCGTCAAATGTAAACAGCAATTGCACCATGCATGTGAGGTATCACCGCGAAGGTCAGATCGAGGGCAGTAATTTTAGCAGTAGACCTCCTCTGTAAATCTAAAGTGGTAACCTGTAAAGGCTTTTAAAGGCTTTTAAAAATGTATTAATTTTGTTGCCACTGCACGTTTGTGCGCAATTGTAAAGCATGTCATGTTTGGTATCCATGTACTCGGCCTAAGATCATCTTTTTTATTTCATCAAACATTTGGGCAATATAGTGTGTTTTAGTGCATTAAAATTTAAAAAAGTGTGTTTTTTCCACAAAAAATGCGTTTGAAAAATCGCTGCGCAATTACTGTGTGAAAAAAAAAAATGAAACACCCACCATTTTAATCTGTAGGGCATTTGCTTTAAAATAATATATAATGTTTGGGGGTTCAAAGTAATTTTCTTGCAAAAAAAATAATTTTTTCATGTAATCAAAAAGTGTCAGAAAGGGCTTTGTCTTCAAGTGGTTAGAAGAGTGGGTGATGTGTGACATAAGCTTCTAAATGTTGTGCATAAAATGCCAGGACAGTTCAAACCCCCCCAAATGACCCCATTTTGGAAAGTAGACACCCCAAGCTATTTGCTGAGAGGCATGTCGAGTCCATGGAATATTTTATATTGTGACACAAGTTGCGGGAAAGAGACAAATTTTTTTTTTTTTTTTTTTTTTTTGCACAAAGTTGTCACTAAATGTTATATTGCTCAAACATGCCATGGGGATTTGTGAAATTACACCCCAAAATAAATTCTGTTGCTTCTCCTGAGTACGGGGATACCACATGTGTGGGACTTTTTGGGAGCCTAGCCGCGTACGGGACCCCGAAAACCAAGAACCGCCTTCAGGCTTTCTAAGGCCGTAAATTTTTGATTTCACTCTTCACTGCCTATCACAGTTTCGGAGGCCATGGAAAGCCCAGGTGGCACAAACCCCCCCCAAATGACCCCATTTTGGAAAGTAGACACCCCAAGCTATTTGCTGAGAGGTATAGTGAGTATTTTGCAGACCTCACTTTTTGTCACAAGGTTTTGAAAATTGAAAAAAGAAAAAAAAAAATTTTTTTTTCTGGTCTTTCTTCATTTTCAAAAACAAATGAGAGCTGCAAAATACTCACCATGCCTCTCAGCAAATAGCTTGGGGTGTCTACTTTCCAAAATGGGGTCATTTGGGGGGGGGTTGTGCCATCTTGGCATTTTATGGCCTTCAAAACTGTGATAGGTAGTGAGGAGTGAAATCAAAAATGTATGCCCTTAGAAATCCTGAAGGTGGTGCTGGGTTTTCGGGGCCCCGTACGCGGCTAGGCTCCCAAAAAGTGCCACACATGTGGTATCCCCGTACTCAGGAGAAGCAGCTGAATGTATTTTGGGGTGCAATTCCACATATGCCCATGGCCTATGTGAGCAATATATCATTTAGTGACAACTTTTTGTAAATTTTTTTTTTTTTTTTTTTTTTTGTCATTATTCAATCACTTGGGACAAAAAAATAAATATTCAATGGGCTCAACATGCCTCTCAGCAATTTCCTTGGGGTGTCTACTTTCCAAAATGGGGTCATTTGGGGGGGGTTTGTACTGCCCTGCCATTTTAGCACCTCAAGAAATGACATAGGCAGTCATAAACTAAAAGCTGTGTAAATTCCAGAAAATGTACCCTAGTTTGTAGACGCTATAACTTTTGCGCAAACCAATAAATATACGCTTATTGACATTTTTTTTACCAAAGACATGTGGCCGAATACATTTTGGCCTAAATGTATGACTAAAATTTAGTTTATTGGATTTTTTTTATAACAAAAAGTAGAAAATATCATTTTTTTTCAAAATTTTCAGTCTTTTTCCGTTTATAGCGCAAAAAATAAAAACGGCAGAGGTGATCAAATACCATCAAAAGAAAGCTCTATTTGTGGGAAGAAAAGGACGCAAATTTCGTTTGGGTAGAGCATTGCATGACCGCGCAATTAGCAGTTAAAGCGACGCAGTGCCGAATTGTAAAAAGTGCTCTGGTCAGGAAGGGGGTAAATCCTTCCGGGGCTGAAGTGGTTAAATAAATGTTATATACGGTTTTACACTATGTCGACTCTCCTATCTTTTCTCCTTCGATTCATGTCCTAATGGAGTATTGATGAGAGGACTCCACACTCTGAAAGGTTCTATAAGTTTATATACCATTCCATCAGCTATGGTGGTTGTCGGCATTTGGCGATGATTCCAGCGAAGATTCCTTATTCTGGTGTTGAGATAAAATTGTTGCTTGCAATCTAATGCACGTGGAGATACGTCACATATGTGGTTTTGAATAATCCCCATTAAGCATATATTGAATGGTTTACGCAACAGTTATAGCATCTACAAACTATGGTATATTTATTTTTTTTATTTTTTATTTTTTACTAGTAATGGTGGCGATCAGCAACTTATAATAGGACTGTGGTTTTGTGGTGGACAAATTGGACACCTAACTGGCAATTTTAACACTTTTTGGAGACCAGTGACACTAATACAGTGATCAGTACTAAAAAATATGCACTGTCACTGTACTAATGGCACTGGCTGGGAAGGGGTTAACATCAGGAGCGATCAAAGGGTTACCTGTGTGCTTAGGTTGTTCTTACTTACTGTGGGGGAGATGCTTTGACTAGGGGAAGGCAAAGATCCATGTTTCCTGCTTTGCAGAAACACAGGATCAATGGCTTCCCTTCTGACAGAACGACTGTCTGCCTTGTTTATGGGCAGATTGTCATTCTGTCTGTGTCCTATGTAATCGGCAGGTGCTGGCTGACAACAAGTCTGCAGTACCCATCGCTGGGCTCCCGCTGTGCGCCCCAGACCCTGAAGTGTCAGATCACATACTGGATATATGATCTGGCGCAGAGCGGCCGCCCTGCCACATTATTTCTGTGGTGGGCAGTCTTTAAGTGGGCAATGAATAAGTGTTTTCATAGAGATGTGGTTAATATTTCTCTAAAACTGCCTTGCTAGAACTTTGTTAAAGAGACTCTGTTGCTAAATAAAAAATAAATTAAAAAAAGGACCTGTAAAATTAAAAGAAATAGATAAAATAAAAAATCCGCTTCGCTGCACACACCATTGATCTTCGCTCTGTTACAGAGTCAAACTTGTTAAAGAATCTTCAGCATCCACTACTTCCAAGAGTGTTTGATGCGTAGTTCCCCTCTGGAAGCAGTGATTTTATCTACTGCTCCTTTGCCATTACGAGAGAAAATTGTGACATAGAGGTTGGCACAGATGGAACCACAGCTTAGCTCTTCAACAAAGCGGGCTGTGGGACAGGTAAGTATTCATTGTTTTTGCTACAGGCTGAGCTTCTTTTAATCTGTTTATACAGTGACAGAGTTGTTTTGAGGGAACAGTTTAAATATAAAAGCTGCTTCTTAAAGCTGTTTAAGAAATGTTTTTTTTTTTTAAATGTATGAAAGGCCACTAATGCCAAAGAGTTGCTTATTTCAACCAGATTCCTTTGTTAAAGAGTAATTCTAGAATGAAAATGCATTTATGTGCGCTACTATTAATAATAGTATCTGTACTCAAGGGATGTTGGTGACATATGTTGAATATTGGATAATCCTGGACTTGACCACATACTTTACCATTTTTTACTATTAATAATACATCTTCAGATGCATTACCAGTAATAAAAATAATAGAAAATGACCTGGAAATTGCATAATAAACAAAAATTGTGCTGCATAATATATAGCACATATGTATAAGCTTGAATAACAGTGCCAGTACTATAGCGCCAGAGTGCAAATATTTGCCTCAAGCAAAAGCACTAACGCCCCTTCCACACTGGGGCCGACGAAAGTTAGCGGTAAATCGCAGTCCATAGATGGCCGCCATGTCACCGCCTCACCGCATCCTGCTTCGCCAGTCTCTATCGTCGCCCAACGTTTCGTCATCAGCATGCACCCCTGAAGACGCATGTTGATGACGAAACGTTGGGTGATGATAGAGCCTGGCGATGCAGGACGCGGTGGGAGGGTGACACGGCGGCCATCTTTGTGGTTAGAAGTGCTGAACGCTTCACACTGCTGTATACCTTCTTACTAAATGTGAGTGGTTTTTATCTTTTCAATAAATTATCCTTGCTTATGGAGATTGCGCAATGAGCGTTTTCTTTTTATTCCCTACGTACCACGATCTTGAGGTGCATATACATACTGGAGTATACTTGGTTTAATATCCAGTTACCAAAAGGGAGATCTAAAGCCATCCATTTAGTTCAGAGGGGAATATGTTGGTGCTACTCCATTAGAAGATTGTTGGTTTATTCTATGAAGACTGCCTTTTTTCTACACATGTGTATAACCCATACACTGATGTATGGGTTTGTTTGGGTGTTGGTGACGGTGTTTTCATCTCTCTTCTGTGTCTCCTTTCAATATGGATCTTGCTGATTAGAGTATTATTTCTTCATGACGGAGAGGACTTTTGTTTGACCACATTTATTTTGGTTCTTATTGGAACATTTTTACATTAATATTTTTTAGCGCTGCACCATTCCTATTGATATCTCTTCAATTGTATCCAACAATTTTTGTGTCAGCAGCTTCTACTATATGTTTTATTAAGCGCAACAGATTCTGTTTTTATTTTCAGTAAAAAAAAATGCCATAAATCTATCCCCTATTTGGTAGATGCTAGAACTTTTGCGCAAACCAATCAATAAACGCTTTTTCTGATTTTTTTTACCAAAAATATGTAGCAGAATATAAATTGGCCTAACTTGATGAAGAAATTAGATTTCTTTAATTTTTTTTTATTGGGTGTGTTTTATAGCAGAAAATAAAAAATATTGTTTTTATTTCAAAATTGTCGGTCTTTTTTAGCAAAAAATAAAAACAATTGCGCGGTCGTGCGATGCTGGGTACAGCGTTGCATGACCGTGTAATTGTCAGCTAAAGTAACACAGTGCCGTATCGCAAAAAATGGCCTGGTCATCAAAGAGGAACTGAAGTCTGCTCACATAATTTGTAATAAAAACACCTTTGCCATTCTGAAGCTTCCCTCCAACCACTTTGCATATTATTTTATATATACTGGGATTCTGTACCAAATATGCTGCAGAAATCTCCCTCCACTGAGTCTGGCTGCAATCATTTTAACTGTGGGCAGCTGAAGCTGCTGCCTGGATGTACACAGACACACACTGGCACACTTCCAGCTCTGCAGCTCTTATTGGCCCTCTTATGACTCACCCCCTCCCTTCCTGGAAAACTCTCATGAGAGTGAGAGCGAGAGCTGTGCATGATGTCATAAGCCTAGGCTTTTTTCCAGACAAGAAACAGGAAGTGGGCCATATAAGGTATTTACTGGAAAAAAATGTTTTACTTTCCAAAGTTAAAGTAGATGGAAAGATGAAAAATTTACTTAGTTCTGCTTAATGGGGGGGGGGCAAATCTTGAAGTGGTTAAAAAAAAAAACATGTTATATTTATCTGCTCTGTGGTTTTGCACAGAGCAACTCTGACCCTCTTCTTTTTTGGGTCCCCTGCTAGCGGTCCTGGCTCCTCCCCCCTGCCGAGTAACCCCAATGGCAAGTCTCTTGCTATGCAGGTGCTCAAGTAGGCTAGCTCCCGAGCCGCGCTTCTGTGAATGGAAAGTGGGTGGGGACGAACGAGCGCCCCCCCTGAACCGTACCAGGCTGCATACCCTCAACATGGGGGGGTGGGTACTTTGGGGCAGGGGGCAGAAAACAAACAGCATCATGAAGGCCAAGGAATATGCCAGACAGGTCAGGGATATAGTTGTGTAGAAGTTTAAAGCAGGGTTAGGTTATAATAAAATATCCCAATCTTTGAACACGGAGCACTGTTCAATCCATCATCTGAAAATGGAAAGAGTATGGCACAACTGCAAACCTACCAAGACATGGCTTTCCACCTAAATTGACAGGCCAGGTAAGGAGAGCATTAATCAGAGAAGCAACCAAGAGGCCCATGGTACCTCTGGAGGAGCTGCAGAGATCTCCCACAAGGTGGGAGAATCTGTCCACAGGACAACTATTAGTCATGCCCTTTATGGAAGAGTGACAAGAAGAAAGCCATTGTTGAAAAAAACCCATAAGTAGTCCCATTTGCAGTATGCGAGGAGCCATGTGAGGGACACAGCAAACATGTGGAAGAAGGTGCTCTGGTCAGATGAGACCAATATTGAACTTTTTGGACTAAAAGCAAAATGCTATGTGTGGCAGAAAACTAACACTGCACATCACCCTGAACACACCATCCCCACCGTGAAACATGGTGGTGGCAGTATCATGTTGTGGGAATGCTTTTCTTCACCAGGGACAGGGAAGCTGGTTAAAGTTGATGGGAAGATGGATGAAGCAAAATACAGGGCGATGCAGCCCCCCTTAGAAGAAAACCTGTTAGAGTCTGTAAAGACTTGAGACTGGGATGGAGGTTCACCTTCCAGCAAGACAATGACCCTAAACATCCAGAGCTGCAATGGAATGGTTTAGATCAAAGCATATTCATGTGTTAAAATGGCCCAGTCAAAGTTCAGACCTAAATCCAATTGAAAATCTGTGGCAAGACCTGAAAATTGCTGTCCGCATATGCTCTCCATCCAATCTGAAAGAGCCTGAGCTATTTTGCAAAGAAGAATGAGAAAAATGTCAATCTCTAGATGTGCAAAGCTGGTAGAGACATCCCAAAAAGACTTGCAGCTGTAATTGCAGCAAAGGGTGGTTCTACAAAGTATTGATTCAGGGGGGCTGAATACAAATGCATGCCACCATTTTCACATATTTATTTGGAAACATTTTTGAACACCATTTATCATTTTCCTTCCAGTTCACAATTATGTGCCACTGTGTGTTGGTCTATCACATAAAATCCCAATAAAATACATTTACGTTTTTGGTTGTAACATGACAAAATGTGGAAAATTTTAAGGGGTATGAATACTTTTTCACGGCACTGTAGAAGCAAAAATACTGTTTTTGCCTTGCACATGATTGGGTGTTCCTTGTAAAGTGAAATTTAACCACACTCTTTAAGCTCTCAGACAAATTCCCTTGCAAAGCAGCTTTCCTTACAAAGTGAACAGCCTATCTGTTTTTCATAAATCAAGCCCCCTATGTGCATTGTATGATGCCAGTGATCAATTTTCTTCTGTGACCCCAAGCAAATATTTGTATTATTTTTGCTTTCGTAAACTATTTAAAATATATACTTTTCTGTTGGAGCTTACTACTGTATATCAGGCTATAGGTTACAAAGTACAGTTTGCTGTTTATTATGCAAAGTGCATGTATATTATTGTTGTGTGTTATTATTATTAGATACTAAGGTAAAAGTACTAAACATGTGACAATTTTGTGTAGAATGTTTTTTTACAGCCAGCTTACAGCAAGCAGACCCTACCTAGCATAGTTTAAAAGCTTAGCCTTGTGATGTTTTTGATTTAGTGTGTAAAACAGGGACATCGCTATAAATGATTGGGAGATAGAAGCTTCTCATACATACATTTATATCTTGCAATTTTTTTAACTCACAAATTTAAGCATGCAGAAAGCCTGTGTTCCTTCTGAGACATAAGAGCGACATAATTTTTATGCACAGCTAAGCGAAGGAAAAATTACACAAAACAAGTCGGTTTTTGACAAGTGTCACCCCGAACATATAAAAAAGGTAATGGTTTATAAAGGTAATGTTTGTCAGACTAGGGAAAAGATAATGCAAAACATTTACTCATGCAGTATCTAAAAAAGAAAAATTCTGGAGTTTTGGATACAGCACCATATAAGAAAATCTCATACAATTTAAAATTTCACGTCGCCATAAGATATGCTCTTATTAAAATCTGAAACTGTCCTTTGAAGATGAAATTAAAGACTTCAAAAGATGTTGTGATACCATGTAGGATGATTTTGATTGACTGTAGAAAATAAGTCAGGGACTTTGGATCTTTGAAGGTCACTTTTTTGCCCTCAGAATTTAAGTATCTCTGAAGAAGGCCATGCAATTAAATTTGGTTATTGATAGTAATGTCACTGTATTTTACTGAAGAAGTTGAAAATATTCAACTATTATCAATTATTTTATTTTTTTATTTTTTTATTTCAAACATTTTTTCTTGTTCCTCCAGATGTGATTGCATTATACAAGCCATGCTTTTTTATTGCAACTCTAAATCAACTATTTTTAAATAAATATGTTCTTGAGTATTTACTTTTATCCATTTAATCAATATTTAATTTTCACAATGCTTGATAATGAATTGATGATGAAAGTTAAACCCTACATGTTGCAAAACACATGATAACAACATAATAATGGCCAATTTCCTTAAATAGCATGCTTGGGGATATCCTAAACCTGTCCTTGAAGTGGCACACCACACTGTGGGGCACCCCTAAAATTACTTTTTTTGGGTTCATTATAGACTGTAGAAATGTGTTGCATTAATTTACTTGTGTGTATAGCTGTGGTCTAAAGGGTGTAGCTTAGAGAACCCGGCTTTTAAAAAAATGTTATCCCTGCTGTACACAAACAACAGACTTGTTCTAAATTATTTATTGCAGACTAGTGGATTTTGGAGAAATGAGGATGATTCTGTATGCAACCTAACTTTCCTTTTCTTGGTTTTGGGGGTCTTCAGACCCCAAGGTGAACTAATAATTCCAAGCCTGTATACTTGTTTCAGGTCAGTGACTCAGTCCACCTATTTTTCTCATAGCAGGCTTATTTTAATAAACCGGTAAAAGCTATCACAGATGTCAAGCATCGTTTGGTAGATTTTTTTTTTCCAGTGAACCAATTTTTATAAATAACCAAACAAATATTTCATATCTCTGCGACAAGCCTGCTTTACTTCTCACTACCAATATATTTTACATCTGCTACTTATATTTAGAAAGCAGCAAATAGCAGTAAAAGATGTCTGCATTCAAAAACAATGATTTATTTAAGCAGGGTTTATTCTAACACCTGCCTTGCCTGTTTAAACATGCATTGATAATGCCAAGAAAAGTAAATTTGGATGAAAAGATGCCATGACACATTTCTTTGACAATGTTTATATATTGTCTAATTTATTTTCCTCATGAGGATCCACTCAGTTTACTTTCTGATAGTAAGTATTTTTATTGTCCTTGTGTCAGTCAAGTGTAGTACTGATGTAGTGTTTTTCACTATTTCAATGATAAAACTGTTTTTTTTCTTTGTATGGGCTGCTTCAATGTGACGCATAGTATTGCAAAGAGGGAAAGATCATCTCCCTTTCAAATTCTTTATCATAGACTGGTAGTTTCGTATGTTGTATGTGGAGAACTACCTGGAGGCATTGTGAGTAAGATATGTGTGTCATCTACTCAGGGTGAAGAGTTTCAGCATTTTTATCTGTAGAAGGGAAAACAGGTGTTTTTTTTTTTTTCTCCGATTTTGTTCTTGTTTTGGTCCTAGAACCCAAAGGCTTTGTAGAGTTTGGGTATGAAGAAGCCCCCATTCCCAAGCCCACCTTTTAGATAGAAGCCAGACCTAACTGATTGCACAGGTTCTTTTGTGCATGAGCGAACTGAGACTCAGGGCTCTACCCTCTTTGGGGAGAAGATTGTGTTGCGGGGGAGCAGCAAGTGTGTATACACAGACTAGAGGTGCATGTGGGTCTGTGTATTGACCAGGCTGACATATGTGACCTTGGGTTGGCATGGAAATAGAAGGCCAGAATAGTCAGGAGGCTACAAGAGTTTGTGTTATTTTTTGTGATGTTGGAGACCCCTATGTGGCAAACCCTGGTGTTAGGAAAATTTTTCTTTTGAGTGAACATGGACAGAAATTCCTTAAATGAAATCAGCAACTGGACTGGGTCCTTAAAAGTTCTACACTTTGAGCTGAAACCTAAAACATAGTAGTAGGAGTAGAACAAATGTCCATTGGTTCTATATTGGAGGTATTCGGAGGAGTAGCAGCAGAAACTGTTGGACCCGGAATCTTGAGCAGTACCGAGGTTGGCCGGAAGGTCTGAGAGCGTTCAGAGCGTCGCTCCCACAGGCGCCTATCCAGCTAGATGGAAGCTTGGATAAGGAGCTTCAGACCTGGCCAGCTCATCCTTGATGGTTTTGGATATGCCTAAACCGAATTGATACTTCAAAGCTGTATCATTCCATCTGGTATTGGCTGAACATTTACGGAACTCTCCGATGTAATCCTCTACTGGCCATCTTCCCTGCATCAGGGAGTGAAGGGCAGACTCTGCTGTGGTAGTTTTCTCCGGGTCATCATATAAAGTAAATGGCTTAAAAAAACATGGTAACTGAGTTCAACACCTCATCCTTTCATTCTAGGAGGGAGTTGATGAACCCCACTCAGTCTCTATAGCAAAGGTCCTGGGTTGCAGTGCAAAATAAAGTTTGCAGGCATTCTTGAAAGCCCTGAACCTCCGCCATTCCCCTGAAAACCACTCAGGAGTGGGAACTCTGGGCTCTGGAGGAGGCAGTACCACAGCGGTGGAGCAGCAGCAGCTGAACTTGAGAATGCTGGTGTTCTATTCAGCGGTAGTCATAGAAGCCATGAGGGCATGGAAACGTCCCTCAAGCTGGAAATAACCCTCTTGCAGATTCTTGACTGCTTGCGTCAGCACCACCATCTGCTGACAAAAGGTTTCCAGCACAGAAGCACCTCTCTCGGCCTCAGACATCCTCGCTGTTTGATACTATCAGGTTCCAGAGTGCTGGAGGCTAATGGAGAGAGGGCTTCCCTTGCAGATAAGTTCCAGACTCTCCTGGAGGTGAGACAAGAGGAGTCTGGCCCAAAGTAGCACAGGTCACCTGCAGAGTTGTTTTCAGAAAAGGTTCAGGAACACCGCTGATGTGCCGTGGGGCTGCTGAATGCAGATGGTGCCTGTGAGATGTAGCAGGTAACTATGGTCACTGAGAGGGTAGTTGGTTCAAGCCAAGGTTCGGTGCCAGGTGGGTAGTGGAGGAGACCCGGTCAGGTGAAAGCCAAGGTCAAGAAAGGTAGCGGGCAGAAGAGATCCATTAAACAAGCCGAGGTCAAAGTCAGGAGGCAGGCAGGAGACAGGTCTGGAGCAAGCCGGGTCAGTAATCAAGAATCACAGGAAACAGGAAACACGGGAATGTTGGTAATAGCTGAAGATCAAACAGCACTTCAGCCAAGACCTGGCTTCCTTATAAAGGCCCATGTGATGTGCTGGCGGAGATGCTGGGACCTAGAGCCCTTCTCCTGCCCTGACAGATGCTGGGTCCCAGAGTCCTCCTGCTATTGGTGCCCTGACACAATTTTTACCTGTTTTGGTGTACAAACAACTGCACAGATACCAAAAACTATCATAGTGCTCAACCTGCAATGATCTGGTATTTTTTTTCATGAGGAAACTGGCAAAAAAACTTTTCCTCAAAACTGTGTATTTTTTTTCTATTTTATCTCATGACAATCTCATGACAATTATCAATGACAATCTTACTTAAAGTGGTTGAAAAGGCACAAGGTTTTTTACCTTCTGTGTGAGGCAGCCCCCCCAGCCCCCCTGAATACTTACCTGAGCCCCCTTTCAATCCAGCAATGTCCACAAGAGACTTGCCTCTCCGGGGACTCGCACTCCTAAATGGCTTTTGGCAAAAGCAGGAGCCATTGGCAATGGCAATCTTACTTAAAGTGGTTGAAAAGGCACAAGGTTTTTTTACCTTCATGCATTCTATGCATGAAGGAAAAAACCTTCTATGTGAGGCAGCCCCCCCAGCCCCCCCTGAATACTTACCTGAGCCCCCTTTCAGTCCCCTGGCATTAGTTGTTGGAGTATTTTATTAGATAGACTTTTAGCACAGTAAGTCTATAGGTACCTATGACCTAAGACACTACCTGATTATATCTGCAGGGTCAGTCAGTCATCAAAGGTACAAATGTAGCCATTTTTCTGGAACTTTAATGGGTCTAAAAGTAAATTTTAATGCACTTTGCCAAGCACAATAAAAAAAAGTAAATGTGTAGATTGGGAAAAAAAAAAACTTACTTCCTTACTTAGCATTAATGCCAGGTGCTATACCCCTCTAAAAGTGCTTGTTCTCAAAGCAGAACTTATTCCAAAAAAAGAAAACCATCTGCATTTGAAAATAATAGATTACATACATTAAAACTGCGTATTTGAACAGGCTTTTAAATATAGTGTTTTATAAGGTTTTTTATTTTTAAAAGTATGGGTAGAATGTATTCTGTTCTTCGTTTAAACAGTCCAATTTATTACTTGATCTTGGCAGCTGGGATAAAATGAAATATATATAGAAAGAAATATAACAGTGTCATACAGTGACCAAAATGCCCGCACAATAGCACATGGCTGGCTCAGCATTACTAGTAAAAAGGAACTTTTCAACAATATATCTAGGGAACACAAGAGGGAGTTTGCTTTACTCAACAATGGAATATAGTATAAAATGATTTTATTAAGAGAAACCTGTTTCACCATATTGCAGTTGTGGTAGCTGCATTCATTTTCTTTTTTAAAGCTTTCTTCCCTCTGTTTTCACCTGGTGATATGGCCAGTAATACACCTCCTGTATGTGTATGTGTGTGTATTTATGTGCTTACACTCTGAAGAAAGGAGGAACAGAGACACATTTGGGCAGCAGCATTGTTAACCTGGGAGGAAGGTAATGCTAGATGTACCAGCAGATTTAAATACACTAACAAATTGATACCAAACTTTAAATAACAATTTATAAGCAGTTACAGCAACAGCTTTTTTTTTTCTTTTGGTATAAAGGTTTTACCAAAAAAATCAAAATCAAAAGCTGATCATTGTAAGACCCCCTGTCAGTTTGTCTTAACATTGTAGCTGTTGCACCTGTAGGAAAGCTGTGTCTGTTTAAAAACAACAGACTTACATAGAGAATCAGTATGTGAAAATAAAGAAAAGAAAGCCTAAAAGAGATAACTAAAGCAGCCATGACATTTAAGAATTGGTAAGCTGCAATATAATAAATGTTTGCTTTTGGGTTTAAAGTGGTTGTAAACGCTCGTAAAAATAAATAAACCCTGCAAGACAAAGGCATAATGAGCTAGTATGCATAGCATAGCATACCAGCACATTATGAATTACTTACCCAAGAACTAAGCCCCTGCACGCGTCCTCGTCTCCCCCTCCGACTGACGACATCTCTCCCGGGGGTTACTTCCGGGTATCGCGGCTCCGATGACGTGAGTGGCCGGAGGCGCAATGACGTCACTCCTGCGCATGCGCGTGGGAGCTGCCAGTATTGGCACACAGACTGAAGCAATGACACATATGTGTCGTTGCTTCAGTTTGCCCCAGTGCGCATGTGCCGATGTAATCGGCACATGCAGGGAACAGGGGATATCTACTAAACCATGCAGGTTTAGGGGAACCGGCTGAGATTTGAACCATTAATGGGCAGTTTGAATGTACCATTTGATCATTTGATCTATATCTATATATGATTGTTGCTATAGCCGCGACAATCACTGTCTTCTAACGGCAGGGGCGGCTTCCCCCACCCGCTCTACCAGGAAGACAATTGCTTGGCAGGAGGGATTCCCCCGTCAGCACTGTTTATTGGGGGAATTGTGAAAATGTCTTTCCTGCAACCCGAAATTTACACCATGTATGGGCTGCCTTAGACTAGAGACTAGTAAAGCTCAGAAGAGATAAACACTGGAGAAGACAGTGGGTGTCCTCCTGAAGTAGGTGGGGTGGGTAAGCAGCTGGGGGTGGTCTCTGGGTTGGTTTAGATTAAGTGGCTAAGGAGGATAGACTGATGACATTTTTACATTTTTCACTTAAAGTGAACTTGTCTTTAATTGCATTATAAACCTTTCTACCCACACCCTGTGTTTTTCATCTGCATACCATGTGTATTGATCATTTAGTCTCATGGGGGGGGGGGGTTTACTAACATTGGTGCACACAGAATCTGTGCAGCTGTGTATAGTAACCAATCAGCTTCTAACTTCAGCTTGTTCAATTAAGCTTTGGCAATACAACCTAGAAGCTGATTGGTTACTATGCACAATTGCACCAGATTCTGAGTGCACCACTTTTAGAAAATCTCCCCCACTGTGTCATTTGTTGCTCTGTATGCACTTCCTATAGTAGATTAAATAAACACATTAACGTGTCAGAGATTTCTGTTTGTGTTCAAACATGAAGCATGTGGTATGGCACTACACGGGTTAATGCATGACTTCTGAAATGTAAGAACTAACATTTCCTGTGAAGTAACTACATAACCAACAATCCCTGGGTCTTTCAGTCTAGTGCTCTGCAGTTGAGAGCTAAACAGTAACTAAATCTGAGACATATACAAACAGGCAGAGCAATGGAGGGAAGAGATATGCTTTCATTGCATTAGTGCTCTCACATTTGTGATGCAACACAGGAAATGGTGTGGCATGCACTGGGTGCTATGTTACCCACAACAGAAGTTGCCTGTCCCTAGAGACAAGCTAGGTGGATTAATATATGAACATAGAGAATTGTTCAGCCATGACACTACAAACTGCAGCTACAACATGTGAGCCCATCATTTCAAGGTAAGGCAAATAAAGAGCATAGGGTATAGCTATGCTAATAGTTGTGTACAATGCCTTTAAAGGGTTCTCAGCAGTGTGGTTGGTGTTTCAGTCTATGAGCATAACAACACCATCTCACATATAGCAATGACCATAAAGCTGGCAAGCTTATAAAGAGGCTACCTCATACTTTCCTAAAGTGGTATTAAACCCAAAACAAAACATAATATATTGCAGCATACCAATAATTACATGTGGTGGCTGCATTTGTTTTCTTTTTTAAGCTTTTTTTTTCCATCTGTTGTCAGCTGGTGATATGGTCAGTAACACACCTCCTGCATTAGAGTGCCTTCACTCTGGATGACGGAACACAGGGGCACCTTTTGACAGCAGCATTGTCAGTTTGGGGGAGGAAAGTATTAGATGTACTAGCAAATTTAGATACACCAAGGCTGCTTTCCAACTTCCATGTTGCGGTTTGGCTGCGCGGGTGCAACACAGAGCATCCATGGCTTTCCTGTGGGTTACCCACAGTTTCCCATGTACTTCTATTATGGCCTGTGTTATTGGTACATTTTCTGAAAAAGCACCAAAAGTCCTGCATGCTACATCTTTAACCGCTTCAGCCCCAGAAGATTTTACCCCCTTCCTGACCAGAGCACTTTTTGTGATTCGGCACTGGGTAGCTTTAATTGACAATTGTGCGGTCGTGCGACATTGCACCCAAACAAAATTGACGTCCTTTTTTCCCCACAAATAGAGCTTTCTTTTGGTGGTATTTGATCACCTCTGCGGTTTTTATTTTTTGCGCTATAAACAAAGAGCAACAATTTTGAAAAAAACGCAATATTTTTTACTTTTTGCAATAATAAATATCCCCTAAAAATATATAAAAAAAAAAAATGTTTTCCTCAGTTTAGGACGATATGTATTCTTCTACATATTTTTGATAAAAAAAAATTGCAATAAACGTATATTGATTGGTTTGCGCAAAAGTTATAGCGTCTACAAAATAGGGGATAGTTTTATGGCATTTTTATTATTAATTTTTTTTATTAGTAATGGCGGCGATCTGCAATTTTTTATTGTGACTGTGACATTATGGCGGACACATCGGACACTTTTGACACTATTTTGGGACCATTGTCATTTATACAGTGATCAGTGCTATAAAAATGCACAGATTACTGTGTAAATGACACTGGCAGGGAAGGGGTTAACCACTAGGGGGCGATGAAGGGGTTAAGTGTGTCCTAGGGAGTGATTCTAACTGTGAGGGGGCTGGGCTTCCAGTCACATGACAGCGATCACTGCTCCCAATGTCAGGGAGCAGTGATCTATGTCATGAAACAAGGCAGAACGGGGAAATGCTTTGTTTACATAGGCATCTTCCCCGTTCTGCGGCTCTGTGACACGATCGCCGGGACACCGGCAGACATTGAGTCCGCCGGTCCCATGGGCACGGTCATGCTGTGCGCGGCGGACGTGCACGCTCCTGCTATCCCTGCCTCTTAGAGGGTACATACAGGTACCCTCTAAGGATATCACCATTTGATACCTGTACTTCTTGTTTAATTTTAGAAATATATAACATGCAGGTAGGAAACCATTAATCAGATAAAGGAACAGCGCCATACCCTTCTACCATATTAATCAACATACAGGTAAGCCTATTTGCCCACTGCTGCCATTGTGCCAACGTATATAGCCGTGCAGCGGTCAGCAAGTGGTTAATGTGCTTTCAGGAAATGCACCAAAAACACCTGATCTAATAGAGCTCTATAAGAATGTGCGGGTGACCTGCACAAAAATCATGGATACGCTGCTCTGCACTCGTGCTGCAGCCAAACTGCACCATGGCAGTGTGAAAGCACCCTAACAAATTGAAGCCAGCTCCCACTGCAGTTACACAAGAAGTTACTGCAACTGTTTTGTTCTTTTTGGGATAAAGGTTTTACATGAATAAATAAAGGTTGATTTTTGTAAGCACCCCTGTCAATTTTAAGCGGTATGTCTCAACCCTCTGCTACATTTGCAAGATAGCGTGTTCTATAGAAAAACAACAGACTTACTGGCCAGGCCACCAGATAAAATTAAAGCAAAGAAAGCCTTAAATAAAACAATGCAACCATGACATCTAAGAATGTGCAAGCTGCAATATAATCAATACTTGTTTTTAAGTTTTATACTGTTTTAAAGATACACATAACACTATGGGGTGGATTTACTAAAGGCAAATAGACTGTGCACTTTGCAGGTGAGGTTGCACTCATTTTCCCCATAACTTAGTGATAGTGGTGAAGCTCCAGGTGCAGAGAAAATAAAAAAAACTGCATTTTTGCTTGCACATGATTGGTTGATGGAAATCAGCAGAGCTTCATCATATTCCCTAAGCTCTGGGGAAATTAGTGCATTTGCACTTGCAAAGTGCACAGTTTATTTGCCTTTAGTAAATCAACCCCTATAAGTGACTCTCTACAAGTAAGTCCTAATTAGCTTGAAATGGATTATACTGTAGATGACCAGAGCATTCTGTATGTACCCTGTTAAATACTTCCACCAGGTTGACGTAGTATGACGTCGGGGACTTGAAGTGTCAATATCTGAATGATACCTGCAGCTACAGGCATCATCCAGATATCTTTTTTTTTCAGTAGGTGATTCCCTGAAATGTAAAAGCCATCATAAGAGTTAGATTGCTTTTGCAGGGAGCCCCCACCACCCTCCGGTGCTTCTCCGGTCTCGCCCGTGCAATCAGGGAGCCAGAGAATGAATCCGCCATCAGTTAACTATAGAGCTGGCTGGGGACCACGCCACTTCCGGCGCCAGCAGATGTAAACACTTACGTTTTTTTGTGCTAGGAAGCCTGAGATCGATTTTTTTTTATCTCAGGCTTTCCGGCATAGAGGAGCAATCTGGGGACTTAGAGATCCCAGATCTCTCTGTAAAGAGGACCTGGGCATGCCCTATTCCAATTACAAGGGATGTTTAAAAATTTTAAGGTTCCCCCATCCCCTCGTGCTCGCATGCAGAAGAGAACGAATACATAGGTCATGCCTGCTTATGTAAACTGCATTCAAACCACACATGTGAGCAATCGCTGTGATCGTTAGAGCGAGTGCAATATTTCTAGCACTAGAGCTTCTCTGTAACTCTAAACAGGTAACCAGTGCACAATAGCCTGCCTAGCCTATGCAGATTATTAAGTACCGAAGTTTGGCGCCATTGCACGAGGGTGCGCAATTTTAAAGCTTGACATGTGAGGTATCCATTTACTCAACGTAACATCATCTTTCACGTTATACAAAAAAATTTTGTTTATGAAAGTTTTTTGTTCATGAAAGTTTTTTTTTCCAAATAAATTGCGTCTGCGCAAATACCATGTGACATAAAAATTTGCAACAACTGCCATCACTAGCGTCTCTGCTAAAAAATATATATAATATTTGGGGGTTCTGAGTAATTTTCTAGCAAAAACATTTTTACATGTAGGTGGCAAGTGGTTAAAGGACAATAAAAAATTATGAAGCAAACTCCAGTTGATAGCCATTGGGCTATTGGGCTATATATATAGTGACATAACCAAATTCACTCAGGGCATTTCAAGTCTTCTCCCGTGTGTCTTAAAGTATGTCTGTCACAAATATTTGCAAACCTATTCAACTGAAATCATGTTTATCATTATGTCTAAAGGGGTTGTAAAGGCAGAAGGTTTTTTTTATCTTAATGCAATTAAGATAAAAAGTCTTTTGTGTGCAGCAGCCCCCCTACTACTTACACGAGGTCCCTCTCTGTCCAGCGATGTCCACGACTGTCTCAGCTGTCCGAGATTCTCCTTCCTGATTGACTGAGACACAGCAGTGGTGCCATTGGCTCAGGCTGCTGTCAATCAAAGTCAGCTAGCTAGCCAATTAGGGAAGATAGGGAGTGGGGCCGGGTCAGGGCTCCATGTCTGAATGGACACAGGGAGCTGTGACACGGCTGCTTGCTGTGGGGGCACTGAACAGGAGGGAGGGGTCAGGATCACAGAAGAGGGACCTGAGAAGAGGAGGATCCAGGTTGCTCTGTGCAAATCCACTGCAATAGAGCAGGTAGGTATAACATGTTTATTATTTTTATAGGAGAAAAAAACGAGTTGTTACAATCACTTTAAGCCTATTTTAATTGGGTACTGTTTGCTGCTTGGAGGACCCTATTGCTGGATAAAAGGTTATATGCATAATGATAAATAACAGAACAACACCCTTTTCCACTGAAGGTAGCATTGGCTATTGAAGCACTCTTATTTGGACAAGTAAATGGTGTGCCTTAGTTCTGAAGTCAAAGCAGTCAGCCCCCTTAGTACCAAGGAGAAAAGAATACAGAGGAAGATTTTCTGGCTAATAAAGATAATAGCAGAGATGCTTGTGCTGTCATCTCTTAGGCAGAACTTCTAAAAAATTTAAATGGCTGTCAAATTCACTTTAACATCCAGAAGTTGTGATTAACTGCATTTGACTGCAATGCTGCAATATATATTCATCGATCCCTGCCGCAGATATATAACACGCTAACACACTAATTCTAATTTTTTAAACCCTTATATGCTGTAGCTAACAATAAATTAAAATGAATGAAAACAAAATGATCACAAAAGGCTTTGCCATGCTGACTATTTGTGGAATGTATTATCAGTAGAATGAAAAATAAAAGAACAGAACAAAGTCATAAGCAATTGTTAACAAAAAAAAAAATGTTGTCATGGCAAATATATAGCAGAATGTCCTTGAATTGCCAGACTAACAACAGCTATTATAGCTATAGAAAAGTGCTAAAATATGTTGCTTCCTTGGTTGTGATTGTGTTCATTCCAACTATTCAGAACTATGTTTGTGGACAAAGCATTTTTTTAGAGTCTCAGTACATCTCTTCAATGAATAAACTGCATGCAGTATTTACAGGCATAATACATCATTATCCATTAATAGATGCAGTGACATAATTATAGCCATAGCAGCTAATGTGACTGCTATGAGGCCTGAAGTAGGAGGGGACCCCATTAGGGGAACTAAACTGTGACTCTACAGCGTAGAAGGGCTGAAGTCAAATCTCAGAATTGTCATTAGTCAGAAATCTACCTCAATAAGAAGCATTGGCTTATCAATGTTAGCAGTGTAGCTTTATTGCACTTGTAACTTCTGCTACAGATTGAAAGGAATCCTGTGTGTCTAACCCCCTCTGGTTTGGTTCGCACCAGAGCTCCCGAACAGGGAAAAAGTTCAAGCAGCAAATTCTATTAAAGTCCATGGGAAAATCTAAAGTCCCCATTTTGGAGGCTTATATGCAGTTTATTGGCCATAAAAGAGTATGGGGGCAGAGTACTGTATCAATGCAAAAAAAAAAAAAAAAAACTTTTAAAAAAGACTGTTTTAAAGGAGCAGTGATTTTAATGATGAAACAGTGAAACTATAAAAATGAACTCCTTTAAATACCATGCCGGGGGGGGGGGGGGGGGCTTAGTCTGCCTGTAAAGTGGTGCATCTGTACCATGTATAGAACCTGCATAAAGAAGAAAAAAATTATGTTTAAATGTATTATCATGGCTGAAAGTTATTGCCGGCAATACAAAAATAATGAAAAAAAAAATGGTGTGACCCCCCCCCCCCATGCATACCAGATTTTAACTGGAACCCTACACCAAAATAAGAATAAGTTAAAAAAATAGTGTGGGGTCCCCCCAGAATCCATACCAAACCCTTGTCTGAGCATGCAGCCTTATAAAAAAAAATTTAAAAAATGATGTGGGGTCCCCCCAGAATCCATACCAAACCCTTGTCTGAGCATGCAGCCTTATAAAAAAAAATTTAAAAAATGATGTGGGGTCCCCCCAAAATCCATACGAAACCCTTGTCTGAGACTGTGTGCATCCAAGACAAGTCTGAGCCAACATTCGTCGGAAAATTTGGACTTGAACATGGATTTTGTTGTTGGAATGTGCGATTCATTATATATGTACAGTAGGTATGAGGTTTGGATGTGCTGCACGGTGGCTTGTGGCAATTTTGAGGGGTAACAAAACCTCGATTTCAGCTAATTTGTGATAAAATTCACTGGACTCGATTTTAAAGGACTCACAACGCCCTCCCTAAACTTCCAATTGTGATCAGCAGGGTTATAATAGCCAAAAAAAAAAACAAACAAACAAAAAGGAGTTATAATAGCTGAATATGTTGAACTAATGCACATTAACATTAACAAACATTACAATTCAATTAAAATTAAAAATAAAATAAATAGATGAAGAGTGAAGGTCACCAGACAATCACATCACATTATAGAATGATATGGTATACAAATGGTCTAAAGGAGCCTATATGTCTGTAAGAATATATATATATATATATATATATATATATATATATATATATATATATATATATATATATATATATATAGATAGATAGACAGATATCTATCTATCTATCTATCTATCTATCTATCTATCTATCTATCTATCTATCTATCTATCTATCTATCTATCTATCTATATATATATATATATATATATATATATATATATATGATATATATATATATATATATTTGTATACACTTGCTAAAAACATGACTAGCAGACTGGTCAAAGGGAGGCAATAGCTAATACTAAGGGAGAATTAGGCATACTCACATACATGAGGTGTATATGTATGCTTGTTTGCACACCTGCAAACATAGAGAAACCACCACCAATGCCACAGGGCCCCAGGAGGACCATGCAGAATAAAACAGTAAGCGTGGGCAAAAACTGTTAAAACATTGTTTGTACATCTAGCTGCTCCTCCTTCTCTACCTGTATGTATTCTAGAGTTGTTATTTCGTTTTGAGCTACCCACCCTTTTTACATTGTGTGTTTTCATAGTTGCTATTCACTTCACGGTTCTTTTTTTTTGGCCTTCTTTCCTCACCACCTACACCTGGGGGGTACCTGAGCTTGAGTGCTGCTGATTCCCTGGTTTTCCCACATGCTCCTTTTTTCCTTGTGCACCCCCAGAGTACCAGTGAATGATCAGCTCACAGTCAAGATTTAATAACTTGCTACAAACAGTAAGTATAGGGTTAAGTCAGTGCTTCAATGTCACATCTAAACTTAGTAGTCCGGATAAGTTCAGAATGCTAATTAAGAGTGACATGGATGAACGCGTTTGGGATGGAGGAACTTGACTGTCCTGACCCTAACCAGATAGAACACCTTTGGGATGAATTAGAGCAGAAACTGCGAGCTTTCTCTTCCAACACCAGTGCCTGACCTCACAAATGCTCTTCTGGAAGAATGGTCAACTCCCAGAAGAGTTGAAGCTGTTATAGCTGCAGAGGGTGGGCCAACTCAATATTAAACCCTACAGACCAAGACTGGGATGGTATTGTAGTTCACATGCATGGAAAGGCAGGTGTTCCAAGACTTTTGACAATATAGTGTATTTTTCCATTCAGCCTTTTGAATGAACAGAAAAAAATCTAACCAATTCCCCCACTGAAGCTACACAGCACAGATGGGTAATCTTCCACTGTGGCTGTTGTATTTTGACTGCCAGCCCCACCAGAAAGTTTGGGAGTTCGGGTTGGTGGAATAAAGTTCAACCTTCGGTGAATCAAACCCAGGCAGAAGAATGACAAACAAGTACAAAGTCGTTTACAACTCAACTGGCAAGGTTCTAAAGAGAAATGTAATGCTGTAAGACAGAATGGCAAAATTAATTAAAATTTAGAACTTAAAAGTGTTGCCAGAAAAATCACTTTAAGATTGTGCCATGCAAGAAATTGAATTGATTTTGACAGTGTCACTACAAGAATGTGACTTCTGCTGCTATTTTTCCATTTTATTATGGAGCAGTCTGCTAAAAGAAATTGACTTATTTGGGCTGGCAGACTTAGCATTTGAATCTTTGTTTCTTCAGATGCTGCAATATCTCACATAGATTTTCTGCATGAATTGAGAGTTGCCTTTCCTTTTCTATGTCAATGTTTTTTTTTTCCTCTGCTCCCAAATTTGTTGCATTATAAATATTGTTGAATTCTGTTATGTGACAGCTTCAGTTTTTAACAGATGGGAATTTACACAGTTATAAAAGTTGGCACACAATTATATCTGTTGTTTCTCAAATTTCAGACACAAGTAGAGGTTGTCAATTTGACAGTCTGTCAGGGGTGTGAGTGCCATGTCACCGGTTTTATAATTCTAGTACATTGTTAACTGCAGTGTTTATTAAAATATGCACACATTCAATTTCTAAAGGTTTAGAGCTGGTATTAAATATATGAAGGAAAACGTTGCTGGTTAACACACAGAAATCATTTTCTTTAACCTCCCTGGCGGTATGATTATTTCGGATTTTAGGTGTTGAAAGCGGTACAATTATTTTGCATGTAAATTTGGAGTTTTATATTGTAGGCCTGTAATTCTTAACAATAACACACTTAAATCTGTCCACCAAGAGTCTAGTAGATATCCCGGGTATGATGAAGTTTGAAACACAAAATCATAAATTATAATATAATAAATAAATATAAATAATTAAAAAAAAAATATATAATAAAATAAATTTCCCCACGATTCACTATCGCTCAATTCTGCAAGTGTTCTAATTTACTATCGCTGTTTTCTAGCTGGTCTAAAGCCACTTTTGATGTAAAGTGACACTTTTTGGTTGCTATGGACAATCTCAAGTTTCCAGGCAGAAAGAACAGTATATATAAAATAAAACTGCATGCAGGGCATTGGACAAAGCACTGGGGACAAAGGGGATGTGAAATAATTTCATACAGTACTGTAATCTGTAAGATTACAGTACTGTATGTGTTATGATTTTTACATTTTTTTTTAATTTGCTGCCAGGCTCCGCCCCCGTGCGTCGTGATGCTTGCAGGGAATGGAGCCTGGCATGGAGAGGCTTTGGAGGAGGACAGAGCCCGCAGACACCGCGGGGGACATCGCAGGATCCTTGGGACAAGGTAAGTATACCGCACCAGGATCCTGCAATGCAATCCCGAGTGTGGCTCGGGGTTACCGCTAATGGTGCTGAAATTTAACCCCGAGCCACACTCAGGAAAACCACCAGGGAGGTTAAAAAAAAAATATATCATCATATGATTTTCTACTCATAGCATGGCATAACAAAACGTATACAACTATACATGCAATTGTTCTTTAGATCTTTAATTTTTAAAATCATTTCTAGAGACATTATTTTACTGTTTTGGAATAATTCACTAACCTTTAACTCTAATTGAAAGGTTTGTTCAAATGTGTAGTCTGAATCCGCTCCTGCTTAGTGAACTCTCCGCCACTGCTTCTACACCCCCTGACTCTACCTCCCAGGGAGGAATTTGATCTAAATGTTGACCCCTGATCTAAGAGAGACTCTGATCAAAGTGGGGACTTGTACATAAGGGGGGGGATCTTATGTAAGAGGACATTCTGATGTAAGACGAGACTCCTATGTAAGGGGTGGCTCTGATGTAGGAGGGGACTCCAATGTAATGGGATTGTAAAGAGATACTCTGATGAAAGAGGAGACTCCTGATTTGAATAGGGATGTAAACATTGCAAAATTATCATTGCTTTCCTGTTTAGTTGGTAGGTAGTCACTGACTATTTTTTGACATTCTTCCTTAAAGGGGATGTAAACGTTCATTTAAAAAAAAAAAATAACAAACATGAGTATACTTACCTGCTCTGTGCAATCGTTTTGCACAGAACAGCCCTGATCCTCTTCTTCTGGGGTGCCCAGCAGGCGCTCCAGGCCCCTCCTCTTCATCAGGTGCCCCCACGGAAAGTCGCTTCCCTGGGGCATCTGTGCGGGATCGTTCCCGAGTCCCACTGCTGCGTCCATTGACACAGACAATGGGACTCGGCCCCGCCGCTCTCTTCCATGTCACTGGATTTGATTGACAGCAGCAGGAGCCAATGCTATTAATCTTTTTCAATGTGGAGAGAGCACATAGCTGGATCGGACCCAACTCAGGTAAGAAAAAAGGGGGTCCAGGGGAAGCTGCAGCACCTAATGTGACTGCCCCCCTAGCCATACTGCCGCTTCCCTGTCCCCTGCTTCTCCACCCCCGCCGCTCCCTTCCACCCCCCCACTCTCCTCTCCCCAGCACTGATTACCCCCACCCCACCCGATCCGATCCAACCCCCCTGCAAACCCGCTCCCCAAAGCTACCATCATTAGCCAGCATCCCTTCTCTTCCACTCTTCAGGTGCTGCATGGGGCTTTGGGGGGATCCAGATGTGTTCCCCCCATCAGTCAGATCACCCCCCCAACTGCCCCTGCACCCCGATCCATGGCCACTCCGAGCGGCATCTCTCCTTCCCCTCCCGCCACCTGCAGCTTCTCCCTGCACTGATCTTCATGATCTGTCAGGCTGGGGAGCGTGGCAGGGGGAGGGGGGAGCGGTGCGGGTGGGGGTAAAGTAGGGGCTTGGGGGGGCTTAGTAAACATTTGTTTACTAAGCTCCCCCTGTAGTACAGTGGATATAGGCAGCGATCGCTCCTATATCCAGTGACAGATGATACATGGTAACCACGAGTGTTACAATGTATCAGACTGTCATTTTCTGAATGAATGAGAAATCTCTATACAGATTCCTCATTCATTCAAGTAAAGTGCTGCAGAGAAAAGGGACTATCTTCAGTGCCTTTCTCTGTCTCAAAAAAAGAGATTTGGGGGTCTGTTTAGACCTCCGATATCTCACCAAATATAAAAAAATTAAAATGACTGTAAAAAAAAAAAAAGGAAAAAGGAAAAAAAAAAAAAATACAAACATAGTAAGACCCCCCCCAGGTCCGCCCACACTCACCCCTCCACGGTGATGGTCCCCCCACCACACTCACCCCTCCATGGCTTCCTCAGCTTCTCCTCCCGGCCAACCTGATCCATCCTGATTGGCCAGGAGGAGAAGCTGGAAGACGATAGAGAATATTAATTCGCTATTGTCACAAGTGGGTGGGATCGGGATGCAATGCTCTGCGCCCCGAGCTCAACCTTTTTCACGCCAATTAGAGCTTCAGGCTCTAATCATGTGGCTTGAAAAAAAGCCTCATACAAACGTATGAGTCTGGTGCCCTGCAGGGGGCGGCGCCCCAGCGCCCCTAATGGACCAGCCGCTCTTGATAAGACCCCTTTCACATGGAGCGGACTCTGTCAAGCAGATCCGCCTGCTCAGCGGGGGATTTGTCTGCTAAACATTGCTGAGCAGGCAGATGACAGGTCTGTGTCCACTCCGCTGATGCAGAGCGGACACGGACACAGCCCGATATTCTCTATGGGGCGGTTGGATGGAAACGGACCGCCTGTCCATTTCCATTGGATGCCATCTGATCTGACCTGCTAGATGGATGGGGAATGGAATCCCCATCCGTCTGTTTTTAGCGGACTAGATCAGATGCAAGCGAGTGTAAACGGACACATGTCCATTTACATTAGTCAATCCATAGACAACAATGGGTGGTCCGATTGGGCCCGCCTGAAAAACGGACAGGCAGACCTGATCGGTGGGCTTGTGTGAAAGGGGCATAAGGCCTTGTTCACACAGGGCATACACAGCATACCTTTACAGGGATGCACAGGTGTTCCATGCATCTCGGTGCAGGCAGTCCCATTGATGTCATTTAGGATGTAGCACCTGCACGAAAAGAGCCGTTGCTCCCAATTTTACATCCATGTAGGTCCACATGCATGTCCCTGGACTCACACTGTCTTCGTTTGGGGTCATGTACCCACACCCACACGGATGTCAGATTGGGAACAGCAGCTATGCCTGTGCAGCCATTGCATCCCGATTGACATAAATGGGACTACCTGTATGGGGATGCACGGAACACCTGTGCATCCCTGTGTGGGTAAACATGGCCCCCCATGGGCATACACTTTAGTATGCCACATGTGATCAATGCTTTAGTACTAATTCAGCTGGAATTTTGTAAGTTACATTGTGTTTATGTGCAATATTAATGATTTTAGTGTATTTTTAGTGAAAATAGCGATATGATGCACAATTATTGCGGGGCCCAAAAAATCTGTAGCACTTTTTTTATTCTACTGGTCATGTGCTTTTAGAAAATGTCTAGTTTGAGGGGTCTTTTCAAATTCTGAAAGCTGTAAGTGAAAAATGGTAACCTCCGGAGTAAATTGTTGCTATTTACAGTTTTGCATACCTTCAGTTTTCACCATTTCACAAAAAAATGTCATGTAAAATGTACAAATATTTGTTATTTATTAACTCAATACAGTTTTAACTTTTATATTTACTAGAAATTTAGCAGGAAATTTGTACATTTTGCCATGTATGAATCCACTATTAATGACTTCAGTGTATTTTTAGTGAAAATATTGCTTTGGTGAACATTCGCGCAAATATCGTGGGGCCTTAAAAATCAATAGCACCTTCTTTTTATTCTACTGGTCCTATGCTTTCAGAAAATATAAGGTTTTTTACTAATTCTGAATAATTTAGGGGAAAATTAAAACCCTAATATTTTTGGAGAAATTTGTATATTTACATTTTTGCGTATGTTCGATTTGAACCATTTTACAAAAAGGCGCAATGTAAAAATTACAAATATCTGTTATGTATTAACTGTATACAGGTTAATCTTTTATATTTAGTTGGTATTTAGCAGGAATTTTGTAAAATTAGCTGTGTTTTTATCTGCTAATGTTGGTACGTGTAGTTTCTTTTAAAGCTTTAGTTACTACGATCATTTAGACATAATGATTTGCATGGATCACGTTTTATTAGGGATTCGTTATTTCACCTTATTTGAGCAAAATAAAAAGGGTGAAGAGTCAGGAAATTTATGCAAACAGGGAAACAGTAACTTTGAAGTTATGGGAGCATAAAAAGCAAAGACGTGTGACAAATGCAAAGTCATGTAAAACGTTATGTTTTACTTTACAATGTAACTGGCAAGGATGGAGGTCTTCAATGTTTACTGCTTTGATGCATCACACTGAGTTTCTGTTTAGTTTTACCTACTCTATGTAAATTTCCTTAATAATAGAGGTTGAAGCATTTACTCTAAAATTGATTATGCCGATTTCTAGCGTTATGTGTTCCAGGATAATGCACTTGAAGTGACAAGTAAAGGTCTGACCTTTTCACGGAATTAGCCTGTACTTTTTGTAGTTAGATGTAAATGAGGCGTTTTGTTTGTTGTTTTTTTTTTTAGATTATGTAACTAATTTTTGTTTTTAAACTCTTTTTATTGCAAAATGTGCAAATACATTATACATATCAAATGTTGTGCAGCATCAATTACAATGAGAATGCAATAAAAATAAAAAACACAGTAAGAAGTGTATATCTCCCAACCATGGAGATCAAGCCAGTCTTAACTAGGTCAGGTATTTCGGTACGTAAAGACAATAGAGGCATACATAGTGTATGGCAATAATAATGAATGCATTGGTGATTTTATAGTTCAAATAACAGCAACACCATAACATATATAATAATATATATATTAATATTTTATACAGTCAGAGCGGAAGAACTCCAAACATCCCAAACTTTGTTGTACTTTTTTGGGCAACCTCTGTGCTCATTTTAATATTTTCTCATAGGGCAGGAGTTTAACAGATTGTATCCAACTTTGCACTGAGGGATGGTTGGGCTGGATCCACCTGAGTGCAATTCTTGTCATAAAGAGTGTTTCTCTCAGCAGTTCTCTTGTATAGTGGGGCCAAAGTTCGTCATCCAGAATACCTAGAAGACAAACCTCTGGTGTTAAGGGCACCGGTATAGACAAAACCGAGGATAGGACCTCTAGGACCGTTTGCCAGTATCTGGTTATTACCGGACATTGCCAGATGACGTGAGCAAAGTCTGTTCTGGGGGCATCACACCTTGTACAATTTGAGGAAGACATACCTGCATGGTAAATAACCTAATTGGAGTCAAATAGGACTGGTGTATCATTTACAGTTGAATCAAATTGTTGTTAACTGCTGGGGATACATACAAATGGGAGGAGCACACTTCCTCCCAGTCCTCATCTGATAAACTAGGAATAAGCACTTGCCATTTAGAAGTGGTTATCAAAGTAGCATGGATTGTAACAGGTGTGAATATATGTATTAACTGCTCAGGTATATCTGTACAGAGAAGATTTAGGTACCAACATCCCAAATATGTATTGAAATCTAGAAAAAGGAGGGAGTGGAGCAAACAGGATTTTCCTGGTACCGTCATAAGACATTACAACAATATTGTTTAAAATCAATAAAGTTTATTACATACATTCAACATACATTAAAAACACTGAGTATTGCATATTGATCTCATTCTGAGTGGTCATACCACCTCTATTGGGGTCCCACTGAGAATAATAGGTGTCTCTAGTCACCATATGAACATTACAGATCAACCTCTCAACATGTTTTGCGGATTCCCCACTTCTTCAGGAGCTATTAAAGACATCTGTATACTTATATATTTTATTATTCCTTTTAGTGTATAGCTCTCCTGTTCTCCTACTCGCCAGATGATTTATTTAAGCCTTTACTGTCTGGAATATATCTGCCCTTAGCTCAGGCATTCAGGCACCAGTATATGTTTAGCTGAGAGGATTCCTGGGATGTACAGTCAGGTACATAAATATTGGGACATCAACACAATTCTAATCTCTTTGGCTTGATACACCACCAAAATGGATTTGAAATGAAACAAACAAGATGTGCTTTAACTGCAGACTTTCAGCTTTAATTTGAGGGTATTTACATCCAAATCAGGTGAACGGTGTAGGAATTACAACAGTTTGTATATGTGCACTTTTTAAGGGACCAAAAGTAATGGAACAATTGGCTGCTCAGCTGTTCCATGGCCAGGTGTGTGTTATTCCCTCATTATCCCATTTACAAAGAGCAGATAAAAGGTCCAGAGTTCATTTCAAGTGTGCTATTTGCATTTGGAATCTGTTGCTGTCAACTCTAAATATGAGATCCAAAGAGCTGTCACTATCAGTGAAGCAAGCCATCATTAGGCTGAAAAAACAAAATAAACCCATTAGAGAGATAGCAAAAACATTAGGTGTGGCCAAATCGAATGTTTGGAAAGAATGCGCCGGTGAGCTCAGCAACACCAAAAGACCCGGAAGACCATGAAAAACAACTGTGGTGGATGACCGAAGAATTCTTTCCCTGGTGAAGAAAGCGCCCTTCACAACAGTTGGCCAGATCAAGAACACTCTCCAGGAGGTAGGTGTTTGTGTGTCAAAGTCAACAATCAAGAGAAGACTTCATCAGAGTGAATACAGAGGGTTCACCACAAGATGTAAACCATTGGTGAGCCTCAAAAACAGGAAGACCAGATTAGAATTTGCCAATCAACATCTAAAAAAGCCTTTACAGTTCTGGAACAACATCCTATGGACAGATGAGACCAAGATAAACTTGTACCAGAGTGATGGGAAGAGAAGAGTATGGAGAAGGAAAGGAACTGCTCATGATCCAAAGCATACCACCTCATCAGTGAAGCATGGTGGTAGTAGTGTCATGGTGTGGGCATGTATGGCTGCCAATGGAACTGGTTCTCTTGTATTTATTGATGATGTGATTGCTGACAAAAGCAGCAGGATGAAATCTGAAGTGTTTTGGGCAATATTATCTGCTCATATTCAGGAAAATGCTTCAGAACTCATTGGACGGCGCTTCACAGTGCAGATGGACAATGACCCGAAGCATACTGCGAAAGCACCAGAGAGTTTTTTAACCTCCCTGGCGGTATGATTCTTTCTGATTTTAGGTGCTGAAAGCGGTACAATTATTTTGCATGGAAATTTGGCGTTTTATATTGTAGGCCTGTAATTCTTAACAATAACACACTTAAATCTGTCCAAACAAGAGTCTAGTAGATATCCCGGGTATGATAAAGTTTGAAACACAAAAACATAAATTATAATATAATAAAAAAAAATAATAATTAAAAAAAATAAAAATAAATAGTAATAAAATAAATTTCCACACGATTCACTATCGCTCAATTCTGCAAGTGTTCTAATTTACTATCGCTGTTTTCTAGCTGGTCTAAAGCCATTTTTGACGTAAAGGGACACTTCTTGGTTGCTATGGACAATCTCCAGTTTCCAGGCAGAAAGAACAGTATATGCAATATAAAACTGCATGCAGGGCATGGGCCAGAGCACTGGGGACAAATGGGATGTGAAATGATTTCATACAGTACTGTAATCTGTAAGATTACAGTACTGTATGTGTTATGCTTTTTTACATCTTTTTGAATTTGTCGCCAGGCTCCGCCCCCGTGCGTCGCGACGCTCGCAGGGAACGGAGCCTGGCACAGAGAGGCTTCGGAACAGGACACAGCCCGCGGACACTGCGGGGGACATCGCAGGATCCCGGGGACAAGGTAAGTAAGGAGGCACCAGGATCCTGCGATGCAATCCCGAGTGTGGCTCGGGGTTACCGCTAATGGTCCTGAATTTTAACCCCGAGCCACACTCGGGAATACCGCCAGGGAGGTTAAGGAAAAGAAGTGGAATGTTATGCAATGGCCAAGTCAATCACCTGACCTGAATCCGATTTGAACATGCATTTCACTTGCTGAAGACAAAACTGAAGGGAAAATGCCCCAAGAACAAGCAGGAACTGAAGACAGTTGCAGTAGAGGCCTGGCAGAGCATCACCAGGGATGAAACCCAGCGTCTGGTGATGTCTATGCGTTCCAGACTTCAGGCTGTAATTGACTGCAAAGGATTTGTAACCAAGTATTAAAAAGTGAAAGTTTGATGGATGATTGTTAATCTGTCCCATTACTTTTGGTCCCTTAAAAAGGGGGAGGTACATATACAAACTGTTGTAATTCCTACACCATTCACCTGATTTGGATGTAAATACCCTCAAATTAAAGCTGAAAGTCTGCAGTTAAAGCACATCTTGTTTGTTTCATTTCAAATCCATTGTGGTGGTGTCTAGAGCCAAAAAGATTAGAATTGTGTTGATGTCCCAATATTTATGGACCTGACTGTATAACCTCCTTCTTGCCTAGGCCAGAAACCAGGAAGAAACTGAAGAAATAAAAAAAAAAGTTAAAACAAAAAAAATATAATATACCTTTCTATCTATCTATTTACTAAGGCTATGCATCTATATTCTGGTGTGGGGATCTGAGATGTTGGGATAAAGAGTTAGGATTAGGAGAGTGATGGGGGGATAGGGGTGCAATTTATCAGGGAGGGTGATTAAAGGGTATTGAATTGTTTTCTGGTATAATGCTGGAGAGAATGATGGAGGGGGGAAACCCGGAGCATTATCTGGTTCGCCACCCCGCCACAGCACCCGAGGCCCTTTCAGGTCAGAGCTTGTTTGTATTCATCGTGATAAAGTGTAACCAGCAAGACCAATGTTTGCTAAATTTGGAGGGGGTGTCTTTTGCTTTATGTACCATTTCCGCGTTTTTTTGTGTCTAAACCAGTATGTTACAGACGGCGGTTCTGGGGAGTGCCATTTAGCTGGGATACACATCTTCACCCCATTTACCATATCCATGTGAGCCAGGGTAAGCTGTATTCGGGGTCGAGGAGTGGTGTAGTAAGAATTGCGCTGGTGAATATTCGAGCGTGTAAGTGGTTATCTGGTTAGTCAGTTGGTGAACCTCTTTGCAGAAAGGTTGTAATTTAGGACATGTCCACCAAATATGTAAAAGGGATCCCATCTCCTCCTCACATCTCCAACAGTTTGAGGAAAGTAAAGGATAGATTTTGTGTAACCTAAGGGGGGTTCTATACCATCTTGAGAATATTTTGAATGCATTCTCTTGTGTATACACATTAACTGTTCCTTTATGTATACATGTATATATATTTTCCCAGGCTTGGTCTGATAGATCGATTGAGAGTTCTAGTTCCCACTTACGGCTGGCCCAGTTAGATTTGGGATTTTGATCTGTGAATAGCAAAGCATATGTACAGTATCTCACAAAAGTGAGTACACCCCTCACATTTTTGTAAATATTTTATTCTATCTTTTCATGTGACAACACTGAAGAAATGACACTTTGTTACAATGTAAAGTAGTGAGTGTACAGCTTGTATAACAGTGTAAATTTGCTGTCCTCACAAAATAACTCAACACACAGCCATTAATGTATAAATCACTGGCAATAAAAGTGAGTACACCCCCTAAGTGAAAATGTCCAAATTGGGCCCAATTAGCCATTTTCCTTCCCCGATTTTATGTGACTCATTAGTGTTGCAAGGTCTCAGGTGTGAATGGGGAGCAGGTGTGTTAAATTTGGTGTTATCACTCTCACTCTCTCATATTGGTCACTGGAAGTTCAACATGGCACCTCATGGCAAAGAACTCTCTTCTAAAGATGATGCACAAGAAAGCCCACAAACAGTTTGCTGAAGAGAAGCAGACTAAGGACATTGATTACTGGAACCACGTCCTGTGGTCAAGCTAGATAAGATAAGATAAACTTATTCGGTTTATATGGTGTCAAGCGTGTGTGGCGGCAACCAGGTGAAGAGTACAAAGACAAGTGTGTCTTGCCTACAGTCAAGCATGGTGGTGGGAGTGTCATGGTCTGGGGCTGCATGAGTGCTGCCGGCACTGGGAAGCTTTAGTTCATTGAGGGAACCATGAATGCCAACATGTACTGTGACATATTGAAGCAGAGAATTATCTCCTCCCTTCGGAGACTAGGCCGCAGGGCAGTATTCCAACATGATAACGACTCCAAACACACCTCCAAGACGACCACTGCCTTGCTAAAGAAGCTGAGGGTAAAGGTGATGGACTGGCCAAGCATGTCTCCAGACCTAAACCCTATTGAGCATCTGTGGGGCATCCTCAAATGGAAAGTGGGGAGCGCAAGGTCTCTAACATCCACCAACTCCGTGATATAATAATGGAGGAGTGGAAGAGGACTCCAGTGGCAACCTGTGAAGCTCTGGTGAACTCCATGCCCAAGAGGGTTAAGGCAGTGCTGGAAAAAAATGGCTGCCGCACAAAATATTGACACTTTTGGCCCAATTTGGATATTTTCACTTAGGGGTGTACTCACTTTTGTTGCCAGTGGTTTAGACATTAATGGCTGTGTGTTGAGTTATTTTGAGGGGACAGCAAATTTACACTGTTATACAAGCTGTACACTCACTACTTTACATTGTAGCAAAGTGTTATTTCTTCAGTGTTGTCACATGAAAAGATAGAATAAAATATTTACAAAAATGTGAGGGGTGTACTCACTTTTGTGTGATACTGTATAGGAGATTAAGTGACATTGGGGTTCTGTTTTCAAGCATAACCATTCGAAGGGGGTGAGTTGTCTCGACCAGTCGCTGGGGTTAGGTTTGTAAAGAAAGTGTATGATTTATGCATATGTCCAAAAAGGAAATGTGCCATTTGTCATCAGTGTAGCTAGTTTGGATTGGGGGGATGAGGTGGCCTTTTTCGAAGAAATGTTCTGCTCGAACAGTGTGGTGTGGCCATGATTCTGTTAGAAAGGATGTGGAGGTTCCTGGTGAAAAGTCTGGGTTGTGGCATAATGGTATCATGGGGCCTAGTAGCAAGGATATTTTATGTTTGCGGCAAGTTTCACGGAAGAAAATAACGTAGGGTGAATGAGGGGTGATTTTTGCAATTCAGAGGGCTGTGTTTTGGGACTATCCATGGGGTTTGAAACAATGGGATAGAGGACATGCAATGTTCCAGCTGAACCCAAGCTTTTACCTTGGAGTGAATGTTCCCGTCTATAATTCTGGGCAAATGGCAGGCTTGGTGGTATTTTCATAGGTCTGGGAGACCTATACCTCCTTTGAGTTTAGGGATGGTAAGTCTGGAATAGCTTAATCTCGGACGTGATGTGCTCCAAATGAAATCTGTACATGCTTTCTGATATGTTGAGAAGAATGTGGTTGGAAGTTTTATCGGGACAGTTTGTAGTAGGTATAGAATTCAGGGTAGAATGTTCATTTTAATGATAGTGGCTCTGCCAAACCAAGAGAGAAGTCCCGTGGACCATGACTTCAGATCTTCTATAATGTTGCATAATAGCAGTATGTAGTTAGCGGAGTAAAGGTCTGTGAGGGAAGCTGGTAGCTGGATTCCTAAATACGTTATTGCATGTTTATTCCACTTAAACGGGAAATTTGATTGGCATTGCTGGAAGGTGTCTAATGGTAAAGTGACGTTAAAGGCGTTGGATTTTGTAAAATTGATTTGTTGGTTGGTCAGAGCTTTAAAGGTGTTGAAGTCTATAAGTTTGGGATTGTCGTAAGCGGTTCAGTAAGGAAAAGCAGGATGTTGTCTGCAAAAGAGGCTAGTTTGTAGGTGTGTTGGCCTATGTCAATTCCCTTGATATCTGGGTTAGCTCAAATGCATCTTAGTAGTGGATCAAGGGTAAGGACAAAGATCAGTGGGGATAGGGGGCACGAGTCCAATCAAAATTGAGAGGACATCTGATAAGTGGCCATTTACGTGGACTTAGAGTAGAGTGTGAGTATAAAGTTTAGCATTCGGTATGGAAGACCAATGGACTTTAATGCTTCTGTCATGTACAGTAGTCTCAAGCCACTCTATCGAATGCCTTTTCTGCATCGAGGGAAAGAAGAAACCCCTGGGGGTGATTGGATGTGAGCCAGCAGTGAATGTTAATGGCCTTGAGTGTGTTGTCCCTTGCTTCCCTACCTGGAATAAAACCCACTTGGTCAAGACATACCAGCTGGGGGAGCAAATGGAGAAGTCGGTTGGCTTACATTTTAAATTGGTCTATAGTTGGGGACCAGGGAGGGGTCTTTCCCTGGTTTCGGAATTACCGATATGTGGGCTTTCAGTAAGTCCCATGGGGGCTCTGACGGTGATGCAAAAGAGTTAAAAGCTGAGATAAAGCAGGGGGTGAGAAGTTCTGCATAGGTCTTATAATATTCCACTGTCAGTCCGTCCGGGCCTGGGCTTTTGCCTGGTTTAATTTGTTTCAGTGCTAGTTCTGCTTCTTTTCCTGTCAGAGGGCCATCTAGATCTTGAGCCAGGGTGTTTGATATTGCGGTGGGACTATATTGTGTTAAGAAATCAGTAATTAACTGTTTCCTTGATGTAGTGTCTTTTGATGGGTCCATTGGGGGTACGTTATATAGTTGTGAGTAATAGTGGACAAATTGCTTGGCTATGTCAGGGGATGATTTTATGTCCCGATGCATCTGTCAAGGAGTGTATCGTGGAGGCAGCTCTCTTAGCTTGTAGGGCTCTAGCTAATAATTTTCCGGCTTTATTACTGTATTCATAGTAAACTTTTTGAGATAGGATCATTTGCATTTAAGTTGTTTGCCAAGAATTTCCAGAAGTTCGATCTTGAGTGTGTAGGGTGTCTGCAGCTTATGTGCGTTTAGGTGCACACTCCAACTTTTGAATTTGGGTGGTAAGTTCCAGGATATGTTTCTTTTTCTCCCATTTTGTTTGGTGGCTGCTGCAATAAGGATGCCCCATATTACACATTTGTGGGCTTCCCAGGTAATGACTGGGGAGGTGTCAGTAGGTTTGTTTTCTGTGAAGTATTGTTTAATGCGGAGCTTAACCTCTTCTGCAATAGAGAGGTCTATGAGCAGAGAGGGATCTAATCTCCAGGACTCTGGGTGATTGTGTACCTCTGGGAATGAGTAATTCATGGAAATGGGGTGGTGATCTGATAGGAACATGGGGTCGATGGACGTATTCTTAAGGAAGGGCAGGTCGTTCTGCGAGATAAATAGGTAATCAATCCTGGAGTACCTATTGTGTGGGGCTGAAAAAAAGGTAAAGTCTCTGCCGTTAGTGTTTAATGTGCGCCAGGAGTCGTGGAGCAACAGGTTTCGTAATTGAGAATTAATGGATCATAGAGCGGCATATGGGAGAGAGGATGTACCGGTAGAGGTGTCTTGGAAAGGTAGAAATCCTTCTATTTAATAACTGTTTAACAATTTACTGTCGATTAAGCCTGACAGCTTGAGGCCCCGTTCACACTTGGGGATCTGCGATCACAGGCAGAATCGCATTGATTTTGTCTGCGATTCCAAAAAGCTCTGCAAAACTGCAAATCTATCCTTTAAAGGAAACTATAATCTAAAAAGCCAAACATTTTAGACCTCCAAACTTTTTTTTTCCTTTTGGATATACTAGGGGAGGATTAAAATCATTTTCAGTTTTGTTTTGTTTTTTGCCACCTGTCTTTCATATGGGAGATTTCCCTTCACTTTCTATCCTGTAGACCCAATATAAAGTGAAAGGATTTCTTTCCAATATGAGAGAAATCCCCTTTTAGACAGTTGTCACTTGGAAAAGTGTGCCAATTGGAAAATTTCTCCTCTTTTTTTGTTCTGGCGGCAACTCAGAATTTTGGATTTACCCTCGCTTTCAGTCCCAGGTGACATTGGAGATCAGGATAAATGGCAGAGTGTCTCCCTAACTAGGGCAAGTAAACCAACAAAAACAGCTGTTCAGAAATATGTTTTGCCTTTAGTTATACTTTAGATCCACCCCAAGGTTCCACCCCATAGGACTGGATTGAGTCCAATGTCCCAGCCATACTATAGAAATACCGTATTAGAAAGAAATAAAGTGTCATTTATTTTTTTAGAATAAAAGATAAATAAGTCCATTGTTATGTTAAAAAAACATGTCCTGAAAATATAAACACAATTAGAACATATACATATATAATACTGCTATTAGAGAGGACATCCATTGTCACAGGAATCCATTATCTGTGATCCTAAAGGGCCAGTTCACACCAGAACACGAGTTCCATGTGCAATTCTTGCACTGTGCTGCATGCCATGTTATTTCTGTACCATGTAATCCGGTGAATTCAAAACGCACTGCAGTTGTGATCTGTAGCAATTGTCAATATTAAGTTATGACACCCCAAACTCAGGTCACAAAAGCAGTGCGTTTGTCCGCATCAGATCACATAGTACAGAAGTATTATGATATCCGGTTGCAGTGATGTTCCAAAAGTAGTGCATGCACTACTTTTGGTGCAGTACGGTGCAATTCAGCCCATTCAAAATGTATGAGCTGAAATCGCACCATACAGAACTGCATGTGAATTCATAGTGTAAACCAGCCCTAAAATCAAATCATAAATGTGTTCTGACTTTTAATTTATAAAATGTAAAAGAAGAATGTTAAATACGTAAATAAAAATTCAAGTGTAAATGTGTATGAAATGTGTTTTTGTGTTGAGCTGAATAGTTACTACATATTGGAGGATATTTAGTAAGTCTGTTCCACAGCAAGGGAGGGCTAAACCAAAGCACTGAGATGCATCATGTACAAGGGTAGAACTTGAGTCGTAAATTCCACCTTTGGCTGCTCTAAAGTCACACTGCATATGAACAAAACCTGACCTTGAACATTTCCTAATTATGCATCTGTTTATAGTGAAAATTTGTCCCATCGTCAGTAATAAATCTGTTTTAGAACTTTGCAAACGATGCCCCACTGTATTGCACCCTCTCTGAATGTGATCTCAATAAATCTCTACCTCCTGAAAACTGGACTGAAATCTTGCAAGTTGTTTCCAAAGTTTCCAAAAGGTACAAGCATTGGAGAATTCCTACAAAATACTTTCTAGCAAGCATCTTACTCCAGCAAAAAAAAAACTGTATTCCGAATTGTTCAGCCTCTTGCTTTAGGGGATGCAGAGATAAAGGTGATATGCTACATGGTGTATTTGCCCTAAAGTATGCCATTCATGGATAAGAGTATACCCGAAGATAAACTCAGTACTACAAATTAATTTCTGCAAGGACCCATGAGAAGCCCTTCTCCACAGACCAATAAATTACAAATCTTGGTGGAGCCGCATTCTCATTACTCATATTTTTATAGTTACCAAGCAAACCATTGTTCACACATGGAAGTCTCCATCTCTTAGTGTTGAGGAGGTCAAATCTAGAATCCCAGGCACATTTGTTAAAGAAAAGTTAACTGTTATTCTAGATGAAAAGCATGACAAATTTCTATATGGCAACCTTGGCTGGATTACTTTCCTCCCTCACAACTAACCTTGTGCTGGTTGAGCTTTAATGGTCTGGGAGAATGCTTACATTCATATTCTTTTTTCAGAATTTTATAAGTGGTGTCTGTGGTCCCCCCCCCTTCTTCTTCTTTACGTCTCCTTTTTCTTACCTTTATCTCTACGTAATCCCTTTTTAACTTCCTTATATTTTTTATGAAAATCAAGCTTTTTGTTGACTTTTACTATTTCATCTCACTCTGGTGGTGAAATCAGAGGAACACCTTATAGGCAGACATATTTAGATTCAAAAGACAAAATCATACAATAAACTGCATTCATATTATAAGTGTTAAACCCTTCCTTGATCTAATGATTGATACTGACTCCTGTGTTGAGTTTATGCTGACTGTCTATGTGGTATCTGACTGTGATTTTATATCTACAGTATATTGATTAGTAGATCCTCAAGAGGGCTTATCTGTTAGATTATATTATAATCTTTACATGTCATGTACACATGTTATGCCTTTAACTTTTTCCCTCATTGTCAGTAAACTAATTGGTACCAGAACTTTGCAAACTGGCTGCCCAGGAATATATATACACAGGTCTGAAACTGGTCATAGAGACTTTGCTGAAAGAGAAGCACCCTGAATTATGACTAATTGTGACACTAATTGGCTTGATAAATGTCCCCCATTCTGTTTTATCTCATTGTGGTCAGTAGATCACATGCCTAGGTGCTGATTTATAAGGAATTGTGTCCTCCAACTAATGTACATATACAGTATAACATTTTAGTTCTCCAGTTGGATTTTAATCTTACTGACAAAAGTGCTGAAGTGTTACAGTATTTCTAAAACCAGTTTTTGATAAAGAAGAGAATAGTTAAGACCTCTGTCTTTTTTGTCTGTGTCCATATTGAGGTGACAATGAGTAGAAAAGAAAATCTGTCTAAAGCTCATTATACAATTGTCCTTTGGAATTATCAAAACTATATATGAGGTCAAACCTAAACACTTTAAATTTCTATGCAATCAGACAGGCCCTTGTGTCAGGGCTGGGCACAGCCCTTCCTTCTCTGAGCTGGCCGCTCAGCTGTTGGCTAATTGCCAGCTCCTATCTCTCCACAGAGACTCACCTGTTGATTATATCCTGCTCATCAGTCCTGCCTACTTAAGCCGTCCAGCCCAGATGATCTCTGCCTTTGCCTTGGTCACATCTCTAGAGACGCTCTCCTGTGTTCCTGTTAAAGACTTGCTTGGCTGACATTCCTTCTGGCTTCAGATCCTGCTTGCTGTTCTACTATACTCATCTATGGCTCCCTGACGTTTTGGCTTGCCTGACTATCCGTTTAAGTTCTTGAACTCTGGCTATGTTTTGACTACGTTTACTCTGTTTACCTTTTTTTATTATTATTATTAAACAAGTGAGATTTAACTATACTTCTGTCTGTCTGTTTCATGGTTTCTGACACATTGCACTACATTGCTGAAGGTAAATCCAAAGGAGATTGAATAAGAATATTGTATAACGTATGGGCTGTCTAAAATGAGGTGACATTTTTTAGACAATGGTCACTAGCATGGTTGTCCTTCCTTGGCAGTTTTTCCCTTTTTTTCTTGTTCATGTAAAAGCTGTAACATTCTGGATTTTCATCTTATACCCGTGGCAATGGTCAACAGGATAATTAGAAAGGGTTAAACTGCTCAGCGGGAACAAAAAGAGCAATTAAAACCTGACAGGGGCTTGGATATGTTTTCTGTATACTAAGCAAATCTTGATAACTTTAGTATTTCCTCCTGCCCTCTTCAGAAAACTCAAATTGACATGGTAGCCATAATCAAAAATGAGGTCATACTAGAATAAATTGGCAAATGCCTATTAACATTTCATTGGACAAGTAATGTAGGTTTCTTGACTGTGTAGAATTCTCTAACCTCTTCTGTAATCTTTTTACAGGTAAAACATGGAAACTATGCGTTTGTGTGGGATGCTGCAGTGCTGGAGCATGTGGCAATAAATGACCAGGACTGTTCCTTCTACACAGTAGGAAATACAATTGCAGACAGGGGCTATGGCATAGCATTGCAACATGGCAGCCCTTACAGAGACATTTTTTCACAAAGGTATGTTTCATATGAAATATGCTAACACTCATTCTACAAAGGGGAAGTTGTGATTTTATTTTTACTTATTGTAGAAAGAAATCTACTAATGACATGTTTTCTTACTTCCCAGTTCATGCTTCCTCTGTTACTTTTCAGTAATGTAACATTTATTGTAATGACATACTGGTAAGTTTTAATACTGTGCATTGTCAATCTCCAATCCAATTAAAAGTTTCTCATTGCTCTCTGGTAAGGTAATGTGTGAAAAATGTCTGACATTTTATTCATTGCAGAGTGGTGCCTTTGCTTATGTAAGTTTGTTCTTTACTGAAATGCTTGTGAGACAGGCTTATAGCTACCTTCCGTAACCTAGATTGCAAACTGAAACACCTACATGTGGTTATAACACATTTGTAATTTCTAGTTAACCATGATAAAAGGAGCTTGTCAATGTCAAATCCTACCATTGTGCTGCAGAATAGTACTATTTTTTGTCACAGTTCACCTGAAGAGAAAATTGTTGCTATACTGGTTAAAGTGATGGACCTCGAGAGTCTTGACACCGCTGTCAACCTTATTAGTACCAAAATAAATGAAACACCTACATGTGATTATAATACATTTGTAATTTTAGTTAACCATGATAAAATGGGCTTGTCAATGTTAATTCCTATTACTGTGCTGTCTTCAGAAGCATAGTACTATTTTTTTGTTGCTATTTACCTGAAGAGAAAGTTGTTGCTGTACTGGTTGAAGTGATAGTCCTCAAGAGTCTTGACACCGTTCTTAGCCTTATTAGTACCAAAATAAATGTCCACCAGGCCAGCAATGATTTGGCATGTTTTACTATTAAGTAAAATAGGGACATGTTGTGGGCAGGGCTTAACATGCCTGATTGTGGACACTAGAAACAGTGCTCGCTAATGCCTGGATGAGCACCGTGGTCATAAAAAGTCTGCATTAAGACAGTGCTCCAAACTTAGAAGCGACCATAACTCTTAGTACTATTAACTCTTTGTACCCAACTCACTTCACAACAACGTCACACTTGCTTAACTTTACAAAACTTCTTCCACATGGTGAAGCAATTGCAAAGGGATACCACAGAGCCGGCATCACGCTCTTCCAGCCCAACTTCCACGTCACCTGACTTCCAGTGACACACTTCTCACTGTAGTAAGAACAAACTTTCTTTGCATGTTTCTGAGCTTCTGTACCTTTGTGGATCCTCTTCCTCTTCTTTGTCACATACAATCTAGATCCATAGGGGCTCAGTGCTACAATATTGTTCCCGTGTATGGGACAGCAATAACTAGGAAGGGCGGTTAAGCTCAGAAACCCCCTCCCCCATTACAGATCCATCATACTTGCTAAAATCACACTTTTCCCCTGCCGCTTGGCAGTTATCACATTCAAAACTCCTCTGGTTACTCATGGCAATGGCAGCATAGCTTTGTAGCTTCACCACTTGTTAACCCTTGGTAGCATTCATTTACAGGCATACCCCACTTTAAAGTACACACAGGGGCGGACTGACCATCGGGCAGTTCGGACGCTGACCGAGGGCCCGTGGCCAGTAGGGGGCCCCATGGCAGCTTTCACTTCGGGGCCCGACCTACCCGTCAGCTAGCTGTGATTGACGGGCAGATCGGGTCCCTGCTCACTGCTAAGAGACTGTAGTGTATACAGACCTCTCGTGATGCGCTCTTCCTCCCCCCCGCCGGCCCCTCCTTCCCTCCCGTCCATCCCAGGTGCTTGTATCTGTCATCACCTCGGATGGACAGAAAAGAGGAGGGGCCGGCGAGGAGGAGGACCGCATCACGAGAGGTCTGTATACAGCCGCTTCCCGCGCTACTCTGCATCTAGGAAGGAAAGTGCAGCAGCTTGTACCACATGCTGCTATTAAAAAGTTGCTGCACAGCTTCCCACCCACAGTGTCCCCCTGTGCTCCCCACCTCCCCACAGTTTCCCCCTGAGCCCTGCACCTCCCCACAGTGTCTCCCTGTGCCCCCCACCTCCCCACAGTGTCCCCCTGTGCCCCCCACCTCCCCACAGTGTCCCCCTGAGCCCTCCACCTCCCCACAGTGTCTCCCTGTGCCCCCCACCTCCCCACAGTGTCCCCCTGAGCCCTCCACCCCCCCACAGTGTCCCCCTGTGCCCCCCACCTCCCCACAGTTTCCCCCTGAGCCCTCGACCTCCCCACAGTGTCCCCCTGTGCCCCCCACCTCCCCACAGTATCCCCCTGAGCCCCCCACCTCCCCACAGTGTCCCCCTGTGCCCCCCACCTCCCCACAGTGTCCCCCTGTGCCCCCCACCGTGTCCCCCTGTGCCCCCCACCTCCCCACAGTGTCCCCCTGAGCCCTCCACCTCCCCACAGTGTCTCCCTGTGCCCCCCACCTCCCCACAGTGTCCCCCTGTGCCCCCCACCTCCCCACAGTGTCCCCCTGAGCCCTCCACCTCCCCACAGTTTCCCCCTGTGCCCCCCACCTCCCCACAGTGTCCCCCTGTGCCCCCCACCTCCCCACAGTGTCCCCCTGAGCCCCCCACCTCCCCACAGTGTTCCCCTGTGCCCCACACCTCCCCACAGTGCCCCCTGTACCCCCCACCTCCCCACAGTGTCCCCCTGAGCCCTCCACCCCCCCACAGTGTCCCCCTGTGCCCCCCACCTCCCCACAGTGTCCCCCTGTGCCCCCCACCTCCCCACAGTTTCCCCCTGAGCCCTCCACCTCCCCACAGTGTCCCCCTGTGCCCCCACCTCCCCACAGTGTCCCCCTGAGCCCTCCACCCCCCCACAGTGTCCCCCTGTGCCCCCCACCTCCCCACAGTGTCCCCCTGTGCCCCCCACCTCCCCCCTGTGCCCCCCACCTCCCCACAGTTTCCCCCTGAGCCCTTCACCTCCCCACAGTGTCCCCCTGTGCCCCCCACCTCCCCACAGTTTCCCCCTGAGCCCTCCACCTCCCCACAGTTTCCCCCTGAGCCCTCCACCTCCCCACAGTGTCCCCCTGTGCCCCCCACCTCCCCACAGTGTCCCCCTGTGCCCCCCACCGTGTCCCCCTGTGCCCCCCACCTCCCCACAGTGTCCCCCTGAGCCCTCCACCTCCCCACAGTGTCCCCCTGTGCCCCCCACCTCCCCACAGTGTCCCCCTGTGCCCCCCACCTCCCCACAGTGTCCCCCTGAGCCCTCCACCTCCCCACAGTTTCCCCCTGTGCCCCCCACCTCCCCACAGTGTCCCCCTGAGCCCTCCATCTCCCCACAGTGTCCCCCTGAGCCCTCCACCTCCCCACAGTGTCCCCCTGAGCCCTCCACCTCCCCACAGTTTCCCCCTGAGCCCTCCACCCCCCCACAGTGTCCCCCTGTGCCCCTCACCTCCCCACAGTTTCCCCCTGTGGCCCCCACCTCCCCACAGTGTCCCCCTGAGCCCCCCCCGTGCCCCCACCTCCCCACAGTTTCCCCCTGAGCCCTCCAACTCCCCACAGTGTCCCCCTGTGCCCCCCCACCTCCCCACAGTGTCCCCCTGTGCCCCCCACCTCCCCACAGTTTCCCCCTGAGCCCTCCACCTCCCCACAGTGTCCCCCTGAGCCCTCCACCTCCCCACAGTGTCCCCCTGTGCCCCCCACCTCCCCACAGTGTCCCCCTGTGCCCCCCAACTCCCCACAGTGTCCCCCTGTGCCCCCCACCTCCCCACAGTGTCCCCCTGAGCCCTCCACCCCCCCACAGTGTCCCCCTGTGCCCCCCACCTCCCCACAGTGTCCCCCTGTGCCCCCCACCTCCCCACAGTGTCCCCCTGAGCCCTCCACCTCCCCACAGTGTCCCCCTGTGCCCCCCACCTCCCCACAGTGTCCCCCTGAGCCCTCCACCCCCCCACAGTGTCCCCCTGTGCCCCCCACCTCCCCACAGTGTCCCCCTGTGCCCCCCACCTCCCCACAGTGTCCCCCTGTGCCCCCCCTGTGCCCCCACCTCCCCACAGTTTCCCCCTGAGCCCTCCACCTCCCCACAGTGTCCCCCTGTGCCCCCCCACCTCCCCACAGTGTCCCCCTGTGCCCCCCACCTCCCCACAGTTTCCCCCTGAGCCCTCCACCTCCCCACAGTGTCCCCCTGTGCCCCCCACCTCCCCACAGTGTCCCCCTGTGCCCCCCACCTCCCCACAGTGTCCGCCTGTGCCCCCCACCTCCCCACAGTGTCCCCCTGAGCCCTCCACCCCCCCACAGTGTCCCCCTGTGCCCCCCACCTCCCCACAGTGTCCCCCTGTGCCCCCCCCCTCCCCACAGTTTCCCCCTGAGCCCTCCACCTCCCCACAGTGCCCCCCACATCCCCACAGTGTCCCCCTGAGCCCTCCACCCCCCCACAGTGTCCCCCTGTGCCCCCCACCTCCCCACAGTGTCCCCCTGTGCCCCCCACCTCCCCACAGTGTCCCCCTGTGCCCCCCACAGTTTCCCCCTGAGCCCTCCACCTCCCCACAGTGTCCCCCTGTGCCCCCCACCTCCCCACAGTTTCCCCCTGAGCCCCCCACCTCCCCACAGTTTCCCCCTGAGCCCTCCACCTCCCCACAGTTTCCCCCTGAGTCCTCCACCTCCCCACAGTGTCCCCCTGTGCCCCCCACCTCCCCACAATGTCCCCCTGTGCCCCCCACCATGTCCCCCTGTGCCCCCCACCTCCCCACCATGTCCCCCTGTGCCCCCCACCTCCCCACAGTGTCCCCCTGAGCCCTCCACCTCCCCACAGTGTCCCCCTGTGCCCCCCACCTCCCCACAGTGTCCCCCTGAGCCCTCCACCTCCCCACAGTTTCCCCCTGTGCCCCCCACCTCCCCACAGTGTCCCCCTGTGCCCCCCCACCTCTCCACAGTGTTCCCCTGAGCCCCCCCACCTCCCCACAGTGTCCCCCTGTGCCCCCCCACCTCCCCACCATGTCCCCCTGTGCCCCCCACCTCCCCACAGTGTCCCCCTGAGCCCTCCACCTCCCCACAGTGTCCCCCTGTGCCCCCCACCTCCCCACAGTGTCCCCCTGAGCCCTCCACCTCCCCACAGTTTCCCCCTGTGCCCCCCACCTCCCCACAGTGTCCCCCTGTGCCCCCCCACCTCCCCACAGTGTCCCCCTGAGCCCTCCACCTCTCCACAGTGTTCCCCTGTGCCCCCCCACCTCCCCACAGTGTCCCCCTGTGCCCCCCCACCTCCCCACAGTGTCCCCCTGTGCCCCCCACCTCCCCACAGTGTCCCCCTGAGCCCTCCACCTCCCCACAGTTTCCCCCTGTGCCCCCCACTTCCCCACAGTGTCCCCCTGTGCCCCCCCCACCTCCCCACAGTGTCCCCCTGTGCCCCCCCACCTCCCCACAGTGTCCCCCTGAGCCCTCCACCTCTCCACAGTGTTCCCCTGAGCCCTCCACCTCCCCACAGTGTCCCCCTGAGCCCTCCACCTCCCCACAGTTTCCCCCTGAGCCCTCCACCCCCCCACAGTTTCCCCCTGTGCCCCTCACCTCCCCACAGTTTCTCCCTGAGCCCCCCACCTCCCCACAGTGTCCCCCTGTGCCCCCCACCTCCCCACAGTGTCCCCCTGTGCCCCCACCTCCCCACAGTTTCCCCCTGAGCCCTCCACCTCCCCACAGTGTCCCCCTGTGCCCCCCCACCTCCCCACAGTGTCCCCCTGTGCCCCCCACCTCCCCACAGTTTCCCCCTGAGCCCTCCACCTCCCCACAGTGTCCCCCTGAGCCCTCCACCTCCCCACAGTGTCCCCCTGTGCCCCCCACCTCCCCACAGTTTCCCCCCTGAGCCCTCCACCTCCCCACAGTGTCCCCCTGTGCCCCCCCACCTCCCCACAGTGTCCCCCTGTGCCCCCCACCTCCCCACAGTTTCCCCCTGAGCCCTCCACCTCCCCACAGTGTCCCCCTGTGCCCCCCACCTCCCCACAGTGTCCCCCTGAGCCCTCCACCTCCCCACAGTGTCCCCCTGTGCCCCCACCTCCCCACAGTGTCCCCCTGAGCCCTCCACCTCCCCACAGTGTCCCCCTGAGCCCTCCACCTCCCCACAGTGTCCCCCTGTGCCCCCCACCTCCCCACAGTTTCCCCCTGAGCCCTCCACCTCCCCACAGTTTCCCCCTGTGCCCCCCATCTCCCCACAGTTTCCCCCTGAGCCCTCCACCTCCCCACAGTGTCCCCCTGTGCCCCCCACCTCCCCACAGTGTCCCCCACCTCCCCACAGTGACCCCCTGTGCCCCCCACCTCCCCACAGTGTCCCCCTGTGCCCTCCACCTCCCCACAGTGTCCCCCTGTGCCCTTCACCCACCCCCCACGGTGACCCCCTGTGCCCTTCACCCCCCACAGTGTCCCCCTGTGTCTTCAATTCCCCCCCCATGGTGTCCCCCTGTGCCCTCAACCCACCTACAGTGTCCCCCTGTGCCACCCACCCATCTACAGTGTCCCCCTGTGCCACCCACCCCCCCACGGTGTCTTCCTGTGTCCTCCACCCCCACTGTGTCGCCTTCGCCCCTGATGGCTACCCTGAGAGACACTGTGTTAAGTCTGGAGGATCCCAGTGCTCTACTGTGTGCCCTGTGTTTTGGTTTGTGCCCTGCTATTTGCCCTACTGCGTGCCCCATAGCATGTGATGTGCCCTGCTGTGTACCCCCTTATGTGCCCTACTCTGTGCCCCTTGCCCTGTGATGTGCCTTGTGATGTGCCCTGCTGTGTACAGCCTGTTGTGCTCTACTGTGTGCCCTGTAATGTGCTCTACTGTGTGCCCCATGCCCTGGGATGTGTGCCCTGATGTGTACCGCCTGTGTCCTGTTCCCAAGGATGTGCCCTACTGTGTGCCCTGCTGTGTGCCCTACTATTTGCCACATGCCCTGTGATGTGCGGCCCGCTCCCTGCTGTGTATCTCCTGATGTGCTCTGTGATGTTCCCCGCTGTGTACCCACTGATGTGCCCTGTACCCCCTGTGATGCACCATGCTGTGCTCAATAATGTGCCCTGATGTGTACAGCATAATAAACCCTGCTGGGTGCCCCATTATGTGTCCTGTGATGTGCCCTACTGTGTGCCCCATGCCCTGTGCCCCATGATGTGCCCCGTGCTCTGCTGTGTGCCATGTGATGTGCCTTACTGTGTGCCCCATGATTTATGTAAGTGGGGCTTTGTGTAGGTGTGGCTTGCATGTGGGCGGAGACACAGGGGGCCCCATGACCTTCTACTGCCCGGGGGCCCCATGAGTTGTCAGTCCGCCCCTGAGTACACAATTGGGTTTATTTACTAAAGCTGGAAAGTGCAAAATCAGGCTCCCTTCTGCATAGAAACCAATGAGCTTCTAACCCCAGCTTGTTCAATTAAACTTTGGTCATAAAACCTGGAAGCTCATTGGTTTCTATGCAGAAGTGAGCCTGATTTAGCACTTTCAAGCTTTGGTAAATAAACCCCATTGTGTACTTAAAAGTGGGGTATGCCTGTATTAACTTCCATCCCCTCTTTCAAGCCCTGTTCTTTATTACACCTTGCATACACTTCTTTTCTTAACCACTTACCAACCGGCCCATAGCCGAATGACGGCTGCAGGGCGGTTGGATAACTCTGGGAGGACGTACTATGACGTCCTCCCAGAATTCCCCTCTCGCGCGCCCCCTGGGGCGCACACCCGAACACATCGGTGACCGCCGGGTCCAGAGGACCAGGCGCATCATGGATCCCGGTAAATGGCCGCTGATCGCGGCCGTTTACCATGTGATCGCGCCGTCAAATGACGGCGCGATCACATGTAAACAGACCGGCATCATCTGATGACGCCAGTTCCTCTCCTCCCCTCCTGTGTACCGATCGGTACACTGTGAGCGGAGAGGGGGATGGATGGATGTCTGCAGCGCTGTGGGCTGTATGTGTAGTGCCCACAGCGCTGCACAGAGACATCCAGCCATCCATCCATCCATGCTCAGCCATCCCTCACTACTATGCAATGCTGTGCAATACTCTGCAATACCCCCACAATACTCTGCAATGCTGTGCAATACTCTGCAATACCCCCACAATACTCTGCAATGCCCCCACAATACTCTGCAATGCCCCCACAATACTCTGCAATGCTGTGCAATACTCTGCAATGCTGTGCAATACTCTGCAATGCCCCCACAATACTCTGCAATGCTGTGCAATACTCTGCAATGCCCCCACAATACTCTGCAATGCTGTGCAATACTCTGCAATGCCCCCACAATACTCTGCAATGCTGTGCAATACTCTGCAATGCCCCCACAATACTCTGCAATGCCCCCACAATACTCTGCAATGCCCCCACAATACTCTGCAATGCCCCCGCCATACTCTGCCATGCCCCCGCCATACTCTGCCATGCCCCCGCCATACTCTGCCATACCCCGCCATACTCCGCCATACCCCGCCATACTCCGCCATACTTCGCCATACCCCGCCATACTCCGCCATACCCTGTCATACTCCGCCATACCCCGCCATACTCCGCCATACCCCGCCATACTCCGCCATACCCCGCCATACTCCGCCATACCCCGCAATACCCCGCCATACTCCGCAATACCCTGCCATACTCCGCAATACCCTGCCATACCCCACCATACTCCGCAATACCCCGCCATACTCCACAATACCCCGCCATACCCTGCCATGCTGAGCCATGCTCAGCTGTACTCGCCCTCTGTATGTGGCCAGGCTGTGGAAGTCTCACACATGTGGTATCGCCGTACTCAGGAGGAGCAGGAGAATCTATTTTGGGGTGTCATTTTTGGTGTGTACATGTTATGTGGTAGAAATATTGTATAAATGGACAACTTTGTGTTAAAAAAAAAAAAAAGCGTTTTAACCACTTCCCGCCCGCCGGCCATCATACAACGTCCTTGACTTTGTGCGGAGATATCTGAATGATGGTTGCAGCTACAGGCATCATTCAGATATCAGCTTTTTCAGCCGGCGATTCCCTACACCATGAGAATGATCATAGCAGCTGTTCCACTGCTTGATCGTTCTTACAGGAGGCGAGAGGGGATGTCCCCCCCTCCCGCGCTTCTACCGACTCACCGCTACGATCGAAGCCAGGATCTTTTTTTTTTTAATTTCAGGCTTCCCAGCCTAGAGGTGAGATGTGGGGTCTTATTGACCCCATATCTCACTGTAAAGAGGACCTGTCATGCCATATTCCTATTACAAGGATGTTCACATTCCTTGTAATAGGAATAAAAGTGGTCAAAATTTTTTTTTTTTGGAAAAAAGCATCAAACTAAAATAAATAAAGTAAAATGAACAATAAGAAAAAAAAAATTTTTTTAAAGTGCCCCTGTCCCTGTGTGCTCGCATGCAGAAGCGAACGCATACGTAAGTCCCGCCCACATATGAAAACGGTGTTCAAACCACACATGTGAGGTATCGCTGCGATCGATAGAGCGAAAGCAATAATTTTGGCCCTAGACCTCCTCTGTAACTCAAAACATGTAACCAGTAAAACATTTTAAAGCGTCACCTATGGGGATTTTTGAGTAGCAAAGTTTGGCGCCATTCCACAAGCGCGTGCAATTTTGAAAGGTGACATGTTGGGTATCTATTTACTCGGCGTAACTTCATCTTTCACATTATGCAAAAACATTAGGCTAACTTTACTGTTTTGGTTTTTGTAAAGCACAAAACATTTTTTTTCCCAAAAAAAGCGTTAAAAAAATTGCTGCGCAAATACCGTGCGAGATAAAAAGTTGCAACGACCGCCATTGTATTCTCTAGGGTCTTTGCTAAAAAAACATATATAATGTTTTGGGGTTCTATGTAATTTTCTAGCTAATAAATGATGATTTTTACATGTAGGAGAGAAATGTCAGAATTGGCCTGGGTGCTCCAGAACGCCTGAAGGTGCTCCCCTGCATGTTGGGCCTCTGTATGTGGCCACGCTGTGTAAAAGTCTCACACATGTGGTATCACCGTACTCGGGAGTAATAGCAGAATGTGTTTTGGGGTGTAATTTGTGGTATGCATATGCGGTGTGTGAGAAATAACCTGCTAATATGACAATTTTGTGGGAAAAAAAAAAAAGTAAAAAAAAAACCTTGATTTTGCAAAGAATTGTGGGAAAAAATTACAACTTCAAAAAACTCACCATGCATCCTTCTAAATACCTTGGAATGTCTTCTTTCCAAAAAGGGGTCATTTGGGGGGTATTTGTACTTTTCTGGAATGTTAGGGTCTCAAGAAATTAGATAGGCCGTCAGTACTTCAGGTGTGATCCATTTTCAGATATTCGCACCATAGCTTTTGGACTCTATAACTTTCACAAAGACCAAATAATATCCACCGATTTGGGTTAATTTTACCAAAGATATGTAGCGGTATAAATTTTGGCCAAAATATATGAAGAAAAATTACTAATTTGCAAAATATTATAACAGAAATGAAGAAAAATGTATTTTTTTACAGATTTTTCGGTCTTTTTTCTTTTACGGCGCAAAAAATAAAGAACCCAGCGGTGATTAAATACCACCAAAAGAAAGCTCCATTTGTATGAAAAAAAGGACAAAAATTTCATATAGGTACAGTGTTGCATGACTGAGTAATTGTCATTCAAAATGTGAGAGCACCAAAAGCTGAAAATTGGTCTGGTTAGGAAGGGGGTTTAAGTGCCCAGTTGTCAAGTGGTTAAATAACTTCAAGACCAGACACTTTTGAAACTTTTAGAACATTTAAACATTGAAATCTCTTGCAGATATAGAATTAGTGCAATACAGTCTCTCACAGATTCCTCCATACAGAGTTCTAGTTCACCGTAGCTCAGGCTGCCCAGTTCAAACTCTGCTCTAGATAAAGTAGTCCTTTCAGCAAAGTCTGTAACCCACTTCCCGCATCCCGACTGGGTGCCCCAAAAAGAAATACCACGTGCTCAGCACAGCCTTACATATTGCAGCAATTCTTCCTGTCTATTCCCATGTGGAAGCCTCAAAGACCCAGCTAGGTTGCCTCCCCTTGTATTTAAAGCCCTCCACAAGGGGAGCAGAGCCATGAACACACAGGTGTTGGCAGCTTTAACCACTTCCAAACTGCCGAGAAACCTGTTACACCAGAACCTACTAACACATACGTTAATAGAAAAACAGTGCAAGTTAGCAACGTGATGTAGTGTGCACCCCAAAAGCAGTCACCTGTCTTTGTGCAGATTATATATTCCACATTGCATCTAAGGAATTCAGCATTAAATGTTCAATAGTGGACATCCAGGAATGGAGACTATAATTAGAAGATCCTGGCTGCCATTTTATTTTCACAGGGGCAACCAGATCCTGACAATAAAGGTTACATTTAAGTATTTGTATATTTTATTTGCTTGTATATGTGCAAATATTGTATCTTTGTATTTTTTGTATTATTTAAATCAGCTGGTATTGAGAAATGTTAGCACATTTTATTGTGCATTTATGCAGTCCCCTATTGTAATTGTTTGTAAATACAGAGAGAATATTAGCACAAGCTAGACAAACCTTATGTTCATATTTATAATATGAGAGGATATGAAAATGTAGTGTTTTCTTTGTAAACAGGTAATATTATGTTTGTGCTTATAACCAATTTATTCATTATAACAAGACAATGAAGCACAAAGTGCAAAGAGTATTGCCAAAAGCAAGCAGTCAAAATTGTTTCTGTATTATTCTGGCTTAGTTCCTTGCACATCACATTGAGTAAGTCATTGTGCAAGCCTTATGATTATATTTTCTATAGTGTTCTGTAAAAATACAGACTATTTTTTTTCTTGGAATACAAATGACGAATAACAAAAAGTAAATTCCATAAAAATGCATGACTAACTAGAATTAGGCACATTGTTTTTAATAGTTTTATTTTATTTAAACTCCGCTGAAGTTAGGCCATTACAAGATTGATTCTGATTGGTGTCTATGGGTCCTTGCACTTTAAAGTGGTGTTCCGGCCAAAATTATACTTTTTAAATAAAAATACCCCTATAATACACAAGTTTAAAGTATTCTAGTAAAGTTAGTCTGTAAACTAAGGTCTGTTTTGTTAGTTTATGGCAGTAGTTTGTTATTTTATAAACTTACAGCAGGCCGTGGCCATCTTAAGTGTGGGTATCTGAAGCCAGACTGTATTTCTTCCTGGATCTCATCCTTGCAGATTTCGCACATGCTCAGTTGAGTACAAGCAGTGTAATAGGTTTCAGGTCAGGTTTCCATAGCAACGGCAGTGTCAAAGGAAGTTGCCACCCCTTCCCAGATAGCATTGCAAACAGGAGATGATGCGATAGGCCATGGCCAGGGAGGAGGAAGTGAAAAATGAATACAGCAGATATACAGTAGGTGCTGAGAAAAAAAATTAAAAAAATATCCAATTCGTTTACAGTGCACAGTTTAGTGAGGGATGCTGAAGAGTTGTAAAAGTGGGTGGAACTCCACTTTAAGGACTTAAGGAAGTCTATTTATGAAAAAATCGCTTTATGGATGCTTCAACATTAATGCAAGTATAACAAATAATAACCATAATTTTTATGATATGTGCATGTTTGGGGAAGAGTTTCTTGTCCTTATCTACATGGGGACAAGGTGCTTTGCCAGGAAATCCACCATGGCACGGTACCCCCCATCCCATGAGGGCATGTGGCCTAGTATGGTTCTTTAACCCCCCTGGCGGTATTCCCGAGTCTGGCTCGGGGTGGATTTTACATACCAAAAGCGGTATCCCCGAGCCAGACTCGGGCTTGCATCGCAGGATCCAGGAAGAGATTACTTACCTTGTCCCCTGGTTCCTGCGATGTCTCCCCGCTGTGATCGGCGAGCCGCTGTGTCTCGCTCGATTCACAGTGCCGAGCTCCGTTCCCTGCGAGCGTTGCGACGCACGGGGACGGAGTTCGGCGGTAAATTCAAAAGTGAAACACATAGTATAGATACAGCATACTGTAATCTTACAGATTACAGTACTGTATCAAATAACTACACATCCCCTTTGTCCCTAGTGGTCTGCCCAGTGTCCTGCATGCAGTTTTATATATATAAAACTGTTCTTTCTGCCAGGAAACTGGAGATTGTCCATAGCAACCAAAACTGTCCCTTTACATCAAAAGTGGTTTTAGACCAGCTAGAAAAAAGCGATAATAAATTATAATCACTTGCAGAATTGAGCGATAGTGATTTGTGGGGAGATCCGTCATCAAACACTAAAAGTAATAAAAGCTAAAATTCTGCAACTGAGCAAATTTCAGTGTTTTTGATTTGATTACATTATTATATAATTTTTATTATTATTATATTATTATGTGTTTTAATTATTTATAGTTATTTATTATATTATAATTTTTTATTTCGTTTTTCAAACTTTATCATACCCGGGATGTCTACTAGACTCTTGTTTGGACAGATTTAGGTGAACTATTCCTAAGAATTACAGGCCTACAATATGAAACGCCATATTTCTGTGCAAAATAATTGTACCGCTTTCAGCACCTAAAATCTGAAATAATCATACCGCCAGGGAGGTTAAGGTATAGGCTTTAAAATCCAACACAGACTCAAAGGCTATGGTAAGGAATTTTGGGGGGGGGGGGGCATGTCATTTTTTTTCTTGGCATTCCTATAAAATCCATACCAGACCCCAATGACTTGGTATGCAATTTTGAAGGTGGGGAGCCATGCCTTTCTTTTTTGTTTTTTCACTATCCATGCTGTTTGTTTACATTCATCTGCCAGTCAGGACAGCTGAATGTGCTGGGTGGGGATGAGTCACTGGTTTTTGTTTTTATTTTTGGTATTTTTTAACCTCTCTTTGAACAATTTAGATAAAATGCCTTTTAAACTGTTTTTATATAAACACTGTAACTTATGGAAATATCTTTAAAAAATTTTTTTTTTTTTTTGCCCAGCCTCCCTTGCAGTGTTTTTTTCATATGTGCCCAGTTTTTGGCTTATGCCTTTATGTCTTGGAGCCCTCAATGCTTTTGACTTGTCAGTTTTTAAGCATGCATGACAGAGCCATCTACCCATACTTCTCATTTAACTTGGCCTGATGAGATGTCAGCTAATGTGACTATGAGGAAGGAGCCACGACCCACACTCCCACCTATTTTCCCATATAAAGTTCAGTGCACTAGAGAGCACTCCCCCTTTCCCTATCATTTTACAAATGGGTGGAGTCCCAAAACGCATAACCATGCCCCCTGACAGAAAGACGTCATCATGCAGTTTAGCTTCCCCAGCCACAGCGATCCTGTCTGTTTCTGCCCAGCTGCTTCCTGGCCAAACTTTGCATTTCAGAAGAGTGTCAAGCAAGCCAATGACACCCAGACGCTGATGCACACCACGCCGCTGGCCTCTCCATTCTCCAGTGCTTCCTTCTCGCCACCCAGCAGCTTCCCGGCCAATCTCTACACAACACCAGCCACTTGCCTGCCGATCTCTGCTAGAGTTGTTAAAGTGGTTGCAAACCCTTACAACACACTTTTACCTACAGGTAAACCTATATTAAGGCTTACCTGTAGGTGCTGTAAATATCTCCTAAACCTACATGATTTAGGAGATATTTACAATTCCCCCTACAAGGATTTCTTCTGCGCATACGCCAACCTATTCAGCGCATGCGCACTTTAGAAATCTCACGCTGTGCCGTTCCAAGCAAAGGTCATGCCATGACTGGCGGCTCCCGCGGCTCCCGCGCGCATGCGGGAGTGACCCCACGCGTCTCCGGCCAGTCACAGAGCCGGAGTCCGCAACCCCAGAAGGAAGATAGATGCTTCCAGATGGTGAGGAAATCGGGGACATCGCAGGCTTCGGTTTCAGGTCTGTGACACATAATGGGCTACTATGCGATGCATAGTAGCCTATTATGCTTTATCTTGGCAGGGAAAAAAAGAGGAAGTAAACCCATCAGGGTTTACTTCCTTCTTAAGACTTCCAGTGATGACAAGCCGATATTTCCTTCATCAAATTTGAGTGCTATATTTATTCATCACTACCAATAGCTGTTTCCAATACTCCACACTCAGATAGAAGTGCCCCCTGCTTTTTTCTGTTTTCACACACTAGGTTTACTCAAGACCTATACAGGGGAGCTACCTCTTCCCTCTAAATGTTGTTCTTTGCAACCCCCTTTTCATGCCCCACATCCATGCTGCTGGTCTGGCTACAGCAGCGCCATAGTTTTCCTACTGAATACAGACACTAGTCCATCCAGTTCAGAGTGTGTGTGTGTGTCACTACCATTTTTCATATCCCTCAATACTGTGCTCACTTATAAATACATCTAAAAGATTTTTGAATGTATCTTTACTTACTGCTGCACCAACTTAGAAGAAAGTTCCATATCCTTACTGCTCTAAAAGCAAAGAACCTCTTACACAGTTTAAGATTTAACCACTTCTCTTCCAACTTCATTCTGTGTCCGTGTGTCCTTTTTAGAGACCTTAGGTTAGATAGCTTCCTCCCAATGCAAGGGTAACCATTTAAAGATTTGTATATTGTAATCATATCCAATTTTTTAATGTATCTTCTATAAAGAGAATATGTTTATTGTTTGTAGTCATTCCTCATAACTGAGGTCCTCCAGTCCCATTATCAGCTTTGCTCCCCTTCTCTGGACTCTCTCCAGTTGAAGCACATATTGTGACCAAACCAGAGTTTTGTAAATTGATAGAATTATAGTTTTATCCCTTGAGTAAATACCCCTTTTAAACGATTCAATACTGGGCACTTTCACCACCTTCCTGCCCAGGCTAATTTTTAGTTTTCAGCACTGTCACATTTTCAATCACAATTGCACAGTCATGCAACCCTGTACCCAAATTGAATTTTCTTTTTTTTAATAATTTTCGTCCCACAAATAGAGCTTTCTTTTGGTAATATTTAATCACTGCTGAATGTTTTATTTTTTGCTATTTTGAAATAAAAAGTTTATCTTAGTTTCTGTCAGTAAAATTTGTGAATAAGTAATTTTTCTCCTTCACTGATGTGCACTGATGAGGCAGCACTGATGAGGAGGCACTAATATGCCACACTGATGGGCACTGATAGGTGGCCCTGATATGCGGCACTGATGAGCAGTGATAGGCGGGACTGATGGGTGGCACTAGTGGGAACTTATAAGTGGCACAGATGAACACTGATAGGTGGCACTGATGGGCACTGATGGACGGCACTGATGGCATTGATTGGTGTAACTGATGGGCACTGATTGGTGTCCCTGATGGGCACTGCTGATGATCAGTACCTTGATTACCTGTACAGTCTCTTCTGCTGATCGGCTCTCCTCGCCTCACACTCGGTCAGTGTGAGGTGAGGAGAGCCATAAAACAGCACTTCCATGTTTACATGTGATCAGCTGTGATTGGACACAGCCTAATACATGGTTAAAGAGCCGCGTCATCGGCTCTTTACCCAGATTGGGGTCACACCATATCCTAGGGACACAGCGTGACCGGCACGCTGCCTGCCCCCAAGGGTGCACGACAGTGGTGACACTGGGGCGACGTCATATGACGTTGCCCCAGAAAGAGAGGGGATCCTGCCCACCGTCATTTTACTATACGGAGGGCGGGAGATAGTTAATGCATGCAAATAGTCTGCTGGCCTTGCTTGCTGCAGCATGACATTGCAGGCTGTTGCTGAGTCTGTTATCTACTAGGACCCCCACCCAGATCCTTTTCCATCTTTGCTTTCTTCAGAGGCTCAATCCCTAGCAGATAACTTCCATGCATATTTTTAGCTTCCAAGTGCATTACTTTACATTTTTCAATATTAAACTTCATATACCACGTAGCTGCCCACCCCTCTGCTTTACCCAGGTCTTCTGTTGTGAAGTTATTACCCTGCTTAGCTTTGTATCATAAGCAAACACTGAGGTTGAACTGTTCCAACATCTATATCATTTATGAACAAGTAAACAGAATTGATCCGAGGACAGAGCCCTGCGGTACCCCTCTAGACCCTGGGGGGATATGCCATTAATCACCACCCTCTGGACCCACTAAAATTTTACATCTGTTCATCAAGTCCTGATATTTACCATCTGTAGCTCTGCCAGACAGCAAAATCAGGTTGGTGACTTGACTTTAAATTAGGTATGTCAGCTTGTTTTTCTTTTCTGACCCAGCCTGTAATTGAACTGGGAAGGAGCAAGAGCAGTCTAATGAAGCAGTCTAATGAGCTCATCCCTTAACCGTCCCCTCCAGTCAGTTCTTTGTGAGCAAAAGAGCATATATGCTGGCATAATTGCCTTCCTCTGGATCAACTGTGGGTATAGGATTGTGTATATAGGATTGCATGATTTTCTTTAGGATTTTTTCCCCCCTTTTATGGGTTTAACTGGATAGACCTGTAGACCTGTGTCTTTTTTCAACAAACTATGTAACTATGTAGTTCATTTCCTCTTCTAGTCTGAGGTATGATGTACAAGTTACTAAAAAAGAGCATCCACTAGTACATTTTTCAGGTATACTTTTTTTTTTCAACTTTACTGGTGTTTTTGTTTTTAGAAAAGAAAGAATGTGTAATGATTTCCACCAACATGTTTTAATGTGCAGATTCAAGATTTGGTCTTAAGCATGATTGTCATTCAGTCCTGAGGTCATCAGAATCCTTGCTTACTGAGAAAAATAGTCATACACTGTAAATATCTACAGAATAAAGCAGAAGCAGAATTAATTAGATAGGCAAGGCCATAGCTATATTTAAAGAATAATTCAGTTTAAAAATGAGTTTAAAAAATGCATAGAGTGCAGTTTAGTTATGTAATATTTTGAGCCCAGGCTGTGTGATGATGCCTCTCGTGGGGGGAAAGTCCTAACAGCCTTGGTCAGAAGAAGTGGGTTGAATTAGGCTTGTGATCATTCAATCCAGGAGACTGAGGACATATAATGATGGAAACAAAATATGGGGGATTTTTCGGTCGGGGCAGTTCTGGATGGGATGTGAGTATATTACAATACCCTTCTTCCACCAGTCAAGGCTACCTATCACCAATTTTTTAATGAGTGATCATCTCTAAAATGTATTATAGAATAGTATCTAGAGGTAGGCTTGTACAAGAGTACTTGCTTACTGTTTCATATGGTATTCTCTCAGTAGTAAAGTCTCAAAAGTCTAAAGACCAAATTTGACACTGATGTTGTATCAAACATAATTATGCTTATTGGTTTGGAAAGGTTAAAGGACCAGATATATAAAGTTTCCTCCAAAGATTCAAACTCTGGTCATTACTACATACCGTATTTATATTTTGGAGCAAAACTTATACAACTAAAGTATTATATTTAGCTTTTCAAAAGTTGGCAAAGAATTATTGCTGTACATGCTGCTGAATGACAGATATGTGTATTTAAAGTGCATTGTCAATTTTTCATCTACATTTTTGTTGCCAGTATTACATAGACAAGTGGTATATTTAGCAGTGACATCTTTCAAACTGGTTGTCGAGTGAGTTTGCTTTGTATAGATTGCTTTACTTTTACAGGTACCATTTTCTCATCAACCTATTTTGTTTCCTCATATATTAGTACTTTTTGCATCTATTTGGGAAGCTTTAGATTTTTTTTTTTTAACAGAATTATTATGAGGGAAATTACATATCAAAATGTGTAATCACTCCATGAATATTACAATTTTGACCTAACAAAGAAAAGCTATGCTTAATTGCAAAAATGATGCATGGTAGTTTAGAGGCATTAAAGGCTGACATTATCTAAACAAAAGTGTCTAATTCTTGCTGAACTAGAAAGGGTAAGTAGGGCTTGGAACTTTAACTTAAAACCTCAGTTTTTTCCCTTTCTTCTAAACCAATATTGATTTACTGCCATAGTCTGTAGCTAGTTAATTACCAACTCTCATGTACACATATGAAGACCAGACCTGCAATGTTGTGGAAACTTTCAAGTAGTGTTGTCAAAATGTTATGGTTTTGTTAAGCTTTAAACTCAGACTTTCCATTAAAAATCTATTGGTTGCTAGTTTATTGAGTTGGATATCTCTTTATGCGAAGTGTAATGTCTACATTTTTGATCATCTGCATTTGACTATCATCCAACCAAGTCTTCATTAGTCTTAAATTGGTTAAGAAAAAAATAAAACATAACATGGGCAGTACAGTATATTAGAAAAAACAAGAAATTACCGCGCTAACACATAAATAATACATTTTAAAAATTGACAAATTAAATAAAGCTGCAGCTCTTCTCTGAGTTACACACAGAAATCAATAAATAAAGGTGAAGACAGCTATGCTGACATTATATATTCAGTACCTAATTGTGTATGTGTAAAACAGTGAATGAAAGCACACAGGATCATCAATTGAAACAATCAGTTGAGCCCATATGGGTAAGTGTCCATTTATTTATTCATTGTGACAGGTTAATCCAACACACCAAAAATGAACCTCCACCACATAGAAGACACGCTTACCAGATAGCAAGCTTGAAAAGCTTGCGGTTAATACCCAGCCAGGGCCTTTATACTGGAGAGAAATATGATGCCAGCTCTAGAATGCATATCACTCCGAGTGGGAAAAAGCCAAACAGACATCCTAGTACTCTCAAAGGGACCAAGGCATCACCTCAGCATTCAATGGACAGAGAGGCTGTGGCTTTAAAAAGCTGAAATGGTGTAAGGATTCTTCACAGGATTGTTCCGTGTTAGAGGAATATACTCCTTTTTATCATTCTTGTCATTCTAAAGTGAAATCCATCCACTGTCTTCTGCTGTTATCCACTGTAAATTCTCCAATAATCCCAGATCAGGGGCTGGATCCAGGACAATCCTCCCCAGGGAATAACCAGTGTGTGGAAAGATCTGATGAGGAAGGTACAACGTTGGGATAACTAGTGAAGAAAGCCCAGCATCCTCCGTACTCTCTACAATATATTAGCATTTGAGGGATTAGTGATGCTTTCTGCATATTTTAAATGCTACTATAATCAATGTACTAGTTAGTTAGGAACTTTTGTTTTATATAAATAGTTCATTACTAACTGAAGACCTATGTGACATTATTTCTCAAGATAAAGTCAATTCCCAACATAAAAAAAAGATGTCCTATTACCATTTTAACAGAAGGACATTACTACTACAACATATAGCAAATTGTGATTTACTGGGCATAAACGTAAGGCATTTTTTGTGCACTCAAGCGAAACATTTTTGGTGTATCATTCTAAAGGCAGTGACTTTGAATAGCTGAACCCATTTATTACACTGGGCAAGCCTCTTTATCTCCCCGTGTGCTAGGAGGCAGAAAATTGATTGCTGGGTCTACCTGGGCTTGATATATTCTGTGTTCAGCACACTACATATCATAGGTTAATATTCAGCAATCCCTTACACAGCATCAGTTTGAACTCATGTAGTCATATAAAACTCATACATATAAAACAGTTAGACCTTCATGTTTTTTGAAAAATGTTTTAAAGAGATTTTCCATGTCAACGTGGCTCTGTAGTGCTGAGTTGCCAAGAATCCATTACTGACTCATAATCATATATTTGAAAATTCCAGTCTGGGTCATGCCAAATGTATTTTATGATACTCCTCCTGAGTTGCAATTTTTTTGCATGTAAATGGATGTTGGCTTTTTGGCAATTATATGGAAAATGTTGAAAATAAAGTTGAATCCTATTTTTTACAGATTAGCTAAGGATTTGTCATAGAATGTCTTTTCTATGGCCAACCATGAATTTACATATATTATTATATAAATAATATATTTGATGATTTTTTTTTTTATCGGGAATAGAAGATTTTATACACAATCATTTAAAATGTTGAAGTGTATGAAAACCAAAAATATTTTTTTCCATTATGTTTGGCATTATGTCTCACTACTACAATTTTCATATATCATAACAAAAAAAAAAGTATTTTTGTACATTGTAAGAAGGTTGTTACCTCAAGATTCTGCAATCAACAGACTGACAACACTAAACCACTGCTTCAAAACTAACAGAAGTATTGACAGCCTGTTATGTGCCCTCATCCAGTTGTCCATTGGACTGCCTATCAGGTCTAACAGATAAGCAAATGTCATTACCAAAGACTTTACTACGCACGCATGATGCACACTGACATATGTACACACTTGTTAGTAACGTCACCATATGTATGTTGAGGAACATATGTCTCAACATACATATGGTGCATTTAATAAGAAGTGTGTTTTGCTATGGTGCATACACAACAGTATTTAATGGCACACCAGCTGGGGAAGGGGGGGGTATGCCTACAATTAAAATGTGCTCTTTGTTTGTGGGGGAGGGGAGTGGCTTTATGGCTGCTGTTAGCATATCATGTAGGTACAGAACACCAGAAGTCAGGGCTTATTCACATCATGATCATTGGTATGCACTGATCCAACACAATGCCATGCTAAAACCTATTGTTCTGAACAGGCCCAGTTGAAATCAATGTGCTGCATTTATGTGCGCTTGGTGAAAATGGAACATGTTGCATTTAAATGCAATGCATGAGAATGTAAAACAAAATTAGGTATTTTGGCTTATGCTGTGGGATAAAAAGCACATTGACATAACACAAAAAAACAGATATCAATGCATGTCAACTCAAGTGCATTTAATGAATATCAATGCAGGCTAAACTAACACAGGTAGAGTAAATTCAGCCACACAGTGCACATCATGATAGGGGTTATCACAGTGAACATGTATCAATATGTTGCCACATCAAATGCACATACGCTACTTCATATTCTGCTGTTCAGAATGGAGGTTCTAATGACAAATACCCATACAGTACATATGCTGCCTGTTTTCTTAAACCAGCTGCTTCACCCTGTACATGCATATATGTGAGATGATCACTTTTTTTTTCAAAATTATTCAGGTAAAAAGTTGACATGCACATTTGTCAGTGTACTTTATCAGATTACAAGGCATAAAAGCAACATTATGTTGCATGGAATAAACTAGGAGCACATAGTTCGCATTAAGCATCAGCATACATGTTGCTAGACAGAGATTGCAATCACTATATGAGTGCACATCTGGGTACTCATGCATACCTGCAGGGCAAGTGTGCCATAGCAAAGTATCTCTTGTATCTTGTTCATTTGCTTTAGTAAATTAGGTCTATTATGTTTACCTATGTTTTTATGCAAACACTTTGCATGAACAGTTCTGGCCAAACTCTGCATGAGTTCTGACTGTGCACCTGCTTCTAATGAAGCTAATGCAAATGGTTTGAAATACTGTAAAGCATTGTGCATATTAAAATGAAAATTCAATTGAATTCCTGTTGCGGACCTGGGTTTTTTCTATAAATATATCAACATTTATGAAGGCAGTTCCGGATAATAGAAAATAACAGTTCTTTGTGTTTCTCCTTGGGTTCCTGTTGGAATAGTCACAGTGTAAATCATATATACACAACCAAAATCAAGCTACACTTGTGACATTGTTTAAAATAGACTAGGCCTGCTGTTTTTGCTGCTAAGTACAAGGAATTTTATAGTTGCTAATGATATTACAGTATCTCCTGCTGAGTCAGTGTTGTTCAGTCTTTATTGTAAAGACAATTTCCAGTGTTCATATAAAGAATATAGTAGAGTCTCAAAGACAAATGATTGCTGCCAGGCATAACATTTAGCCCTAACAGGGCTCTTGTGGGTAATAACTCACTGGCTGCAAAAATAAAACACTAGCTGTAAGAGCAAAGAGATTTGCATTTGCATCCAGATTTGTATTTAGAGAGCTGGTGTAAATTTTAACAATATTATAAAAAAGTATTTATGTTGGCAATAGGGATAAAGCTTGTGGCTGGGTTGCGCATGAGTTTAAGGTGAACCGAACCCATTTGCAGTTTGTGGAAATGGTGAACTAATGTTAATGCACTTTCTGGCCTTTGAACCTAGGTCAGGTAGTCCCTGATTAAAACTGTTCTGCTGCCAGACAATTTTACAGTGCTGTATCCTCTGCAGTTTCTTCATTTTTCCGGACCAGCATGTTTCTGCCCTGTGTACATTGTTTCAGTGACATTGGCTTCTCGCCCCTATATTAAGAAAAACTTTTCTGGTTCCATCTGTGCTTTAGAAACTGCAATTTTTTTTTTTAACATTATAGACATTCCTTTTTCTACTCCCACAATTCCTTGTAGCAGTCACTTCAGCAAGGCCAGTGTCTGCGCTATTGGTCTTATCTTGCATTGCAATGAATCTTACTATTTAATTTAATAGTGTATACTATTTAGGTGCATATAGTGTAGGTGAAAAGGGAATAGGTCAATGGCACCCTCACCCCTTACATAATACAAAAAAAAAACATATATCAGTTAAAATATCACAAAATCTATTGCAATTCATATTAAAACCAATAAAACAATAATGTAGTAATGATGAAAGTATGCTGTATACAAAATTGTGATGTTAAAAATGGCCCTTTACACATAGTCTTCTACATGTTTCGCCGTCCTTGCTTAATCAAGAAGTATGTGTGAAGGATACTGATAAGGTACACAAAAAAAGTTAATGTGAGATTCAAAAATCATATCATGTATACAGTAAATAAGCAGACACAAGTACAGGTTGAAAACATCAAACCAACCAGGAAAGTACATGGCGCATCTCTGGACTTTGTGGGGCTGGTACTTTCCTGGTGGGTTCTTCCATTTGCTAGAATTTTGAAAGGGCAAAAAGCCCTTTATTTATTTTTGCATAGCACTAATGTAGTACCCACTTTTTTATTGCCATCCCTGCCTGTGCCTACTTTACCAGTGCAAGGATGGACTTACAAGGAGCACAATGCAAAATATAAGTAGAAACCTAAAATTAAATTTAGTAAATATGTAAACAAAAAATATGTAAAACGTGTATATAAAACATGTATATACCTGCAACAGAAACAACAAACACAACCTCCAGTCTATGACAATTGATGTCCTACACCATACTGTCTATTTGATGTGTTTGCCTGTCATATGAAGATATAAGGAAGGGCAGGTAAACAAGGTGGCAAAAGGAGGTGTATAGCCATAGGACTTTCTTTTTATTAAAGTAGTACCTAGTTTGCATTGCCATCCCTGCCCGTGTTTGCTTTACCAAGGCAGGGATGGTCTTACAAGGAAAAAAAACTTAAAATAAAAAAGTATTAAAAAATTGTGAGAACATGTAAATAAGATATGTGTAAAGTAATTGTATGTACCAGCCAAATACAAAACACAGCCTCCACTGTATGACAGCCAAAGAGCTAAATTGCCTCCATAATTTGTTGTATGCCCAAAAATTAAAATTTGAAGAAGGGCAGGCAGCCTATTGTCTTACAATTCTACTTCTTATCTTTTTGCTGCTGTCTGCCTTTTCTCTTGCCCATATGATTTCACTCATCTATTTGCCCAAGCTCCCCAACCCAAATCCTCATTCTCAGTGCCAGCACCCTAACAGTCCTTCTCAGTGCTAGCATCCCAAACCTGATTCTCACTGCCAGCACCACAACACTCCTCCTAATGCCAGCACTTCCACTGTCCTCTTCTCAATGCCAGCTCCAAACCCTCCTATTTATCACCACAACAATCCTTCTCCTCTTTACTACCAGAACCCCAGCCCTCCTCCTTCTCACGGACAACATCCTAAATCTTCTCCTCCTCCTCATATTCCTCCTCTGCCTTTTGCTGTTTCATGCTATTCTATATGCTGGCAGAGAGCATAAAATAATGGCAGCTGGTGTATGGCCTTCTGATAAAAATAATGGCAACTGGGTACCTAATACTTTCATGAAGCACAGGCCACAAACTCATGTAAAGGGATCTTTGGCAAAGCTGGCATTAGGACACTGGGCATAATTCCACTGACCCCTAATAGCCTGTTGGTGGGTTTATAGCAGTATTAGCAGAAGATGAGAAGAAAAAGGGTGCAAGAACAGCTCTACAAATAAAAATGCCTGTTGTGTATCCTTAAGGGAAAAAATGAGGAAAAAGGTGCATTAGCAGTCCAAATGAGCACATGAGCAGCATTATGAAAAAAATAACTGCTCTATGAGCTTGAGAAGGAGAAGGTTGAGGAGGAAATGAGCATGTAAGTAGTCCATAAAAATGGCTGCTATGCAACTTTGAATAGGAGGAGGAAGGAAAAGTTGCATTAGCAGTTCTTAAAATAAAATCCAATGGCTGGTATGTTAAAGATAGTCGATACACTGCAGTTGGAGGCTGCAGACCACAATGATGATGTTAGCAGGAGATACATTAATAAAGGCCCATACTGCAGAGCTCTTTCTACTTGCTATTTAAGGGCTCGCATACTGTTCTGGTGCTGAACCATTTCTACCAAACGCATGCCTGAAATCTATATTTCCAATATTTTTGCGAATAACGAGGGGTACAGAGATGGAAGGAGGTTGGGGGAATAAAGGCTTGTGATTTTCCAGTGTTTTGAGCACTCTGTTTTGACATTTTAAACTTTAAGACAATGCAGCATGATGCTGCACAAAAGTTCATATATTAATCTATCAGAATACTATGTTGCTGATGCTGTCTGTGGAAAATGTACTGCTCTGTAACACCAGGTGCAGTTTAAGGGCATCTCCCACACTTGTAATTTAAAAGATTTGTGTTTCTGCCATGTCATCCTTGAAATCATATTAAAAGGACTACCCTCTATACGGTATTTTTTTTTTCTGCCATTGGCACAGGTCACCTTGGAAGTGTCCAGCTCCCCATGCCCTTTTTGTCAATTTCCTGGCAATTAGCCTTGGGCGGCACAGTAGTGTAGTGGTTAGCACTCTCACCTAGCAGTAAAAAGGGTCACTGGTTCGAATCCCAACCAGGACACTACCTGCCTGGAGTTTGCATGTTCTCCCTGTGCTTGCGTGGGTTTCCTCCGGGTACTCTGGTTTCCTCCCACACTCCAAAGATATGCTGGTAGGTTAATTGGCTTCTGTCCAAAATTGGCCCTAGTATATGAATGTGAGTTGGGAACCTTGGATTGTGGGCTCCTTGAGGGTTGGGACCAATGTGAGTGTGCGATGTATGTGTGGAGCGCTGCGTAAATTGACAGCGCTATATGGGTACCTGAAATAAATAGGGATAATTGTAGACACACACACCCACACTTACTCAGGTTGAACTGGATGGACTGGTGTCTTTATTCAACCTTACTAACTATGTAAACTATGTAAATAGCCACATTATCAAGATTTGCTCCCTATAGGCTTTAAAGGGTTTGATTTTTAAGTGGCTGTAGATCTTTGAAATGAAAAATGAACAAATCATAATCCTCTATAGCATGTACAGTACCAGTGTGGTTCCTCCCTGACCTCTCCCTTCTCTGTTATTTGTGTGACTCACTTCTGACAGTCTAACTCAATGCCACGGACTCCCGGACACAGCAGGTGATTGACAGCTTCAGCTGTGCATGGTTTTGGAGTGTGTAGAGGGATAGTACTAGTATCCATTTGTTCCACTTAGGTATTGCTTACACAGAGCTTTCCTCAATATGCTGTGCAGTATGTAACATCAGACCCCCACCCCCTGCCTTCTGGAGCTGAGAAGAAGCCTTTAATCTGTGTGTTTTAGGAGAATAGAAAAGAGAGGGCTGCAAACAAACAGGTACAAATTATGTAGGAGGATTTGTTTCATCTCCGTGTATTATCAGATGCTAATCACTTCAGTGGATATATGTAAGGATTGAAAACCACTTTAAGTTTGGAATTTGAGGCTTCATCCAGGCTTCAACTGAAACCAGACACATTTGCTTATCCCCATCAACCAGATGTTCATATAGCCTCACATAAGTCACTTTTTAGACTTTTTTAGACTTTTTGCACTTTTTTGTATAACTAATTCTCCTGTTCTCATTACCCCAGGTCACCAGAATGATTAGATTATCAGTGTCAGCTGCCTTTGTTCTAATTTGAATAGGTTTATGTTGGGGTTAAAAAATTGCTTAATAAATTGTAATTTACAGAGTGCCCCAGAAATGAAATTCCAATAGACCAGAAGAAACTAAAAAATAAAGTAACTTGCAAATAAAAACCATGAGTGATGTATCATATTACACTAAGGGGTTGATTTATTCAAACTAGAGAGTGCAAAATCTGGTGCATGCAGGGAGCCGTTCCTGCCATGAGAACACAGTGATTATTGCTAGTGGCTAAAACCGCTGGCAATAATCACATGCTGAAAATCAGACAAGCTGGTTGTACCCAAGTGAATTGATGGATTTACTTGGGTACATTCAGCCTGCCCATGGATGGTTCAAATCTCAGATGGTCCCTGCTGAACCAGCCAAGATTCGAACCATCTAAGGTTGGCATAAGTGTTATCGTCCATGCGTAAACTACTAATCTCCCCATCCCCAATGCATGGAGATAAAAAAAAAGGTAGATATATTTGAAGTCCAGTCTGTGTGACAACCATGGCTTTCTCAATAGATGCCCTGGAAGAATAATAACCACCCAGGAACAGGAGCTGTAATATTCACTGGACTGCTTGGTGAAAATAAAGGAAAGAAGCCTGAAAAAAAAAAAAACACCGCAGGCACCTCATCTAAAGACAAGTATGCTACAATACCCCACATGTTTGTTTTGGGATATAATGTAGATGCACTTCTAAATGCACCTCTTGTGACCTTTATGCATGTAAACTGACATTAATATATTATTGCAGGTATTTGGAGCTCCTTCCCCCACCAGAGAAGTTGCCTTTCACATTGTTATATTATTTTATGTGGCATGGGAGGCAGAAGAAATCAGTATTTATATATTAGAGTTCCCTGTCTTATAGGGCTATAGGGCACCCTGGAAATGTACTGAAGATATCTACGATCACACTGAATATCTGAAGTAACTAAATCAGTATAGATTCACTTTAAAATACATGAACAGTTATGTAGTTTCTCATTCACAGAAGAATGCGCTGCAGTTATTTTATTTGTAAATCAGTGTCAATGCTTGTAGCATTTCCCATTTATTATATAAATGTACACAGTAAGCCAAGAGGAAAATATTACACTGAGCATGCAGTCCGAGTTTTATTATAGTAAAACTAAAATGTCTGTTCAATTTTATTTACCATTTATTTTAAAAGCTTCAGAGTAGTGTCACATCACTGCACACACGTTCGAGCATAAGTGTTGTCATTTGTTGGTGATGTGCACTGTGATACATATTTTAATGCGCTGCTTTTATGTGTGTTGATGCTATTTAAATCATGTATAATAATATTATAATAATAATAATAGTAAATTGAAAATGTAGTACATACTATTTACCTCTGTCATTCAACTACTTCTCCAAATTTTCATTGGCACCACGTAGACCACGTAGCTTTTAACAAATTTTTATGTTATATGCCTCAGATTTGCCTATAAGATTCAAATGAACACCTAACAAATATGTTATTTCTGTATTTTACTTTCCTGATAATGATATAGGGCTAACTAAATATGTGGGGTTAAAAAAAAAAAGTTACAAAGGGCATGGATTGATATGTAATAAATATTCTGCTCTGTTTCTTGGCTCCTCAGCTGTAACACATGAGTTATGCACATGGAAAAACACTCACTACAAATGACAGACACGGGAAATAAATATAATCAAATTCTTAGGTTCTGCATGAGGAGTTACTTTATTCAATCTAAAGTGGCTGATTAGGTTAGTCTCTGAATAAATCTCCCATAGAAAGTCTATGTCAGTGGTCTCAGTCAATTTCATGCTTTAATTGTGTAGAGTGAAAGTGCTTTGTTAGTGCCTACAAGCATGATTTTATGATTTTATGATCTGAATATTGTGATTCCTGTGCAGCTTGTGCTAAGGTGAGATTTTCTGCCATGTATCCAAGAAGAAATTCCATTAAGCACTGTTTATATCTGGAATGGTAGTCAGGTGGAAATGGTGGGACTTTAAAGATGTTGAGACCTTCTATCAAAGTAATACAACCAACATAATTGTTAAAAAGAATTAGATTTATTACACAATTTTTTAAAAATACTTTGGGCTAACCATTCCTGAAAAAAACATAAATTCAGCACACCATATAGACAGACACCAGCCCCATGATAATAAAAAAAAACACCCCCTCCCTCTCAATAATGTAGTGCTTGATGATGATTCAGGGATAGAATATTTAGTGTATTATATTCAACCAGACAGAATGTAGACAGGGAGCAGTTCAACTGCTTTCCTGCTTGGGTGGCTGCCATTCCTTTACCATTATACCTTAAAATGCCATTCATACTGCTAACTGCTCCTAGTGTTGCAGTCTTTGACTTACTTGTACCCATTAAGGGAGTTGACACTGCCCTACCTTGCATACTGTCAACCATACCTCGGAGCACCCCATGTACCCCTGAGGAACAGGAACAGGAGCGAATTGGATGTAGAAGTAGCATATATAAATAAAATGTACTGTACTCTTACCATTCACAATGACAACTATAACCCCCAACGCAGTTTTTAAAGTCCTGAATATTTGCAATTCATTGTAAGCTAAGGCATGAAAAAAAAATGAAACTATATCATCTGAAAGGTTGCATTTATCTTCTATATTTAAGGATTTTATTTATATGTAGCTCACAGCACAAAGTAATAAATTACTCCTTTTTAAATAACAATTCCCAATACTTGCCACACCCAGGTATTCACCCTGGTATTTTGAAAACTCAGACATTCAGAGACACCACATTTTTGGCTTCCTTAGCTGCAAAACTCCAACACATGAAAACAGACTGTCTTGTTTACATGTCACCTTTAATACAGTGGTATGCATGCATGAGAGCATAATATGGTGAATTATTAATAGCTCACTCTTTCATGATGAATAGACACATGTTTCTTCCAAGGGCAATAACGATGCTGTATAAATGAAAAATGCATATAATAAAATCTTTTAGTTTTTCAGGAATTGATCTTGACCTTCAACATTTAAGCGTGTGGAAAAAACTACCATATATACACAATCATTACAGGATTTCATCAATCCATTTATAGAGGCAATTAAAGTGGTTCTAAAGGCTAAAGGTTTTTTTTTTTTTTTTACCTTAATGCTTTCTCTATTGTCAGCTCCCCGCCCATCCCTACCGAAATACTCTCTTTTTATCTCTCTCTTTCTCTCTCTCTCTCTCTCTCTCTCTCTATCCTCATGGGTCTCTGGGGGAGCAGAGGGAGCCATTGGCCTAGCCTAGCTCAAGATCGAGCCTGCATGTGCATCCCCATCAGTGGCGCTGGTGTTTTTTTGGGGGGATGGAGGTGGCAAACCACCACCCATCCCCCCGAGCGGCACCACCCCCCACTGTTTGTCGGTCGGTCTGGCACTTACCCCATTGTGGCGGGAGGAAGGCAGCGTGGTGCAGCGGCTCAGCTCCAAATCCTCTCCTCCATGGCAGTTTCCAGCTCTTCCCCTCCTCCTCATAGGCATCCAATAGGATTGCCTGTCCTTTCAGCCAATCGGGTGACCGGTGTCAAAACCCGCTTACTGATTGGCCGGGAGGAGTATCAGTGTTACAACAGCAAATATTGATTCGTAACACAGCTGGGTGGGCTCGGAGCGCACTCTCTGCGACCGGAGCCCACCCTATATTGAAGCCTATTAGAGCCTCTGGCTCTAATCGGTGCTTCAAAAAAAACAGCCCCCCCCACATTGGAATCCATGCGCCAGTGTCCTGAAAGCAGACAGACGCATGGATAGGGGAGGTGGCGATGGACATGGGGGGTGGCGCCCGTGCACCCTTAATGGACGGCCCGCCCCTGGCCCCCATAGTAAGCGACTTGCTATAGGGGTATAAGACATGAGTGGGGAGGGGAAATTGGGACTTTAAATGAAATTACGGCCTGGTAAGGTCGCATATTTCCATCCCTGTCATTATGACTATACATTTATTTAAAAAACCCCACAAGCGAGTCGCTAGCTAGTAAAGGAGGAAGAGTTGGGACTTAAATGAAGCCAATGGTTTTCTAGCCAACACATAACTGGTGGGTAAATAATATCAAACAATGTCTTATTAACACTTAGCAAGATATCTAAGATGAGTAATAGCACTGATAAACAGTGGTCAGCATACAGATTGCTAACATCAATTGGCAAGACAGGTAAAACAGATAATAACACTGGTACAAACATCATTGCTGGGTAAAACCAAGGGACCACCAAAGTCAGAATGGGTAAACAATTATTGCACGATAATGCCTGCCTGATTACTGGCCTCAAAACTCCTGTTACAAGGAATAATCCATGTGTACAATGAAATTAGTGGATAGAAGATGGCTGGTAGCTCGACACGTTTCGTGGTTCAAGACCACTCATCAGGAGCAGACACTTCATGTTTCTGTAATTAAAAATGATATAATAGGTCAACATGGTTAACGTGGGTACAGGAGGGTAGATAGATCCCCGGAAGGATCAAAGTACTCACTAGGATAATTTGTTGGTGGTGAGTGGCCAGAGGCGGTAAACCGTCCGGGTGCACTGCAACCGAGAGCTGAGGCGGGTGCCCCCGCCGCGGCGACAAACACAGGCACCCACCAAGGAGACACAGGACCACGAGGCACCCTAGAGATAAAGGTGGCAGGTGAACCAAATAAAGGGGATGTGTGTGAATGAGAATGAATGGGGAAGGGGGTGGGGGGGAAGAGTTGAGGAAGAAAGTTCCGTGTGGAGAAGGAGGTGAACAGGGGTGAACAACCTAATAGGGAGGAAGGATGGTGATTAATGGGGCCTTTGAAGTGAGAGTGAAGGTGAGCTTGCAAAAGAGGGGGGAAACCAAAATGGTGTGGGATGCTAACGTGGAGTAAAGGTCCCTGGAATGATGTGGATTACCTGGTGTGACATGATGAAAAATGTAGTGTGGAAAGGAACACCGACCAACACAACAGTATGTCTCGAGTGCCGCATCCCCTCGAACAAAATTGGGTGCCTATATATAGATATCGCCGCGGAAAAGGCCCACCAACGTCACGCACACTGAGCAAAGAGGGTGGGAGGAGCCCCGGTCGGAGGCCGACAATCAGTCAGCAACGGCCTGGGAGTTCCCACCAAAGCCCCCGAGTGTGGTAACAGCAACGTAGCGGGCGCAACGGTGCCAAAAGGCGCAACACATGCCGCCGCAGGTGGCGTGACAATAATAATAATAACACTGGTACAAACATCATTGCTGGGTAAAACCAAGGGACCACCAATGTCAGAATGGGTAAACAATTATTGCACGATAATGCCTGCCTGATTTCTGGCCTCAAAACTCCTGTTACAAGGAATAATCCATGTGTACAATGAAACTAGTGAATAGAAGATGGCTGGTAGCTCGACGCGTTTCGTGGTTCAAGACCACGCATGAGGAGCAGACATTGGTGGTCCCTTGGTTTTACCCAGCAATGATGTTTGTACCAGTGTTATTATCTGTTTTACCTGTCTTGCCAATTGATGTTAGCAATCTGTATGCTGACCACTGTTTATCTGTGCTATTACTCATCTTAGATATCTTGCTAAGTGTTAATAAGACATTGTTTGATACCATTGTTTGTATGTAAACCATTAAACAGCTTATTTACCCACCAGTTATGTGTTGGCTAGTAAACCATTGGCTTCATTTAAAGTCCCAACTCTTCCTCCTTTACTCACTAGCGACTCGCTTGCGGGGTTTTTTAAATAATTGCTATAGGGGTACACGGAGAAGAAGAGCAGTAAAGGGGACCCCAGAAGAGGGGGTTTGGGTGGCTCTGTGCAAAACCATTGCACAGTGTAGGTAGGTATACAATGTTTACTGTTTTATTTATTTTTTTAAAAGCTACCGTTGCAATCACTTTAACCACTTCCCGCCACGCGGCTCTCGTTTTGGGTGGACGTCATATGACAGCCACCTAGAACGACCGCTCTCACGCGCCGGGACGTGCAATGCGGCGACAGTGGCTGCGCCGTGTTTCTAGGACACAGCGTGACCCCGATCTGTGTAAAGAGCCACGGCCATGGCTCTTTAACCATGTGATCAGTTGTGTCCAACCACAGCCGGTCACATGTAAACACAGAGATGCCGGTAATCGGCGCTCCTCGCCTCACACTGAGTGTGAGGAGAGGAGACCAGATCAGCGGCATGCATCTCCTCACAGAGGACATCTAGGGGTGTAATCAGACCACTGATTATAATTAAGTGCCAGCAATGCCACTGATGCCACTGCCAGCAATCAGTGCCAACCAGTACCCACAATTGGCACCAATCTGTGCCCACAAGTGCCAGCAATCAGTGCCCACAAGTGCCAGCAATCAATGGCCATCAGTGATGCCAGTCAGTGCTGGCTATCAGTGCTGCCCATCAATGCCCATCCCTGCTGCCCATCAATGCTCATCACTGCTGCCCATCAATGCCCATCAGTGACCATCAGTGCTGCCCATCAGTGCCACCTATCCATGCTGTCTATCTGTGCCCACCAGTGCCACCTATCTGTGCCCACCAGTGCAGCATATCTGTGCCCACCAGTGCCGCCTATCTGTGCCCAGTGCCCACCAGTGCCACCCATCAGTGCTGCCTATCAGTGCTCATCAGTGCCACATATCAGTGCCACCTAATCAGTGCCCATAAGGGCCGCCTCATCAGTGCCCATGAGTGCCACCTCATCAGTGACCATCAGTGCTGCTGCATCAGCGCCCATCAGTGAAGGAGAAAAATTACTTATTTACAAAATTTCCTTTTTTTTGAAAATTTTTGGTCTTTTTTCTTTTTCTTAGGAAAAAATAAAAAACCCAGGAGTGATTAAATACCACCAAAAGAAAGCTCTATTTGTGTGAATAAAATGATAAAAATTCACATGGTTACAGTGTAGCAATTGTCATTCAAAGTGTGACAGCACTGAAAGCTGAAAAATGGCCTGGGCAGGAAGGGGGGTGTAAGTGCTGTATTGAGATAGTTAAAGGTATTACTTTTAGATGGTAACAAATGATGTTTAAAATGTTTGCTAGCATATGTGTACAGAAAAAAACATAAGTTTTAAATTGTTCAATACAAAAAGCCACAATTAAGAAAAAATTTGAATCCAGGACAGTATTTTTGTCAAAATAACAACAGTAGCTAAGGGCTCCATGATAGCTAACTGCATTTTAAATCATGTCAACCTTTAAAACACATGTTTATTCTTCACAGGGCCCTGTGCATTAAAAGCTTGCTCTAAATGTCCACTGCAGTTGGCCACTAAAATACCCTAAGCCGGTGATGGCGAACCTTGGCACACCAGATGTTTTGGAACTACATTTCCCATGATGCTCCACTACACTGCAGAGTGCATGAGCATCATGGGAAATGTAGTTCCAAAACATCTGGGGTGCCAAGGTTCGCCATCACTGCCCTAAGCCATGTTTATCATTGTGAGTAGAGGTTAGTGAACCTGGCCAAGTTAGGTTCAAGACGTTCAGACAGATTCAGCAAACCCTGCATGAAGTTTGCAAATTCCAAACATTGCTCCAAACCATATTAAAGTTTTTGGGAGCCAAATCTTGTTATTTTTTCTAACCATTTTTAAGGTTAATAGGCAAGCTATTGTTGAAAAAAAAGCATTGGGAGATGGGCACTGCCATGGGGGACATGCACCAATGCAAAAAAAAAAAGAAATACTGTTTAGCTGGGAGAGGACACTTTCATGCAACCCATTGGGCAACATTGAAAATGCACAAATCCTTTAGATAACACTGGAATGCTTTAACTCCTTAACGACCGTGCTATAGCCGAATTACGGCTACAGCGTGGCTCGATAACTCTGGGAGGGTGTACATTGACGTCCTCCCAGAATCTTGCTCCCGTGCGCCCCCTGAGGCGCACACCCGGGAACATCTGTGACCGCCTGGTCATCACAGATCACAGTAAATGTCCGCTGACAGCGGCTGTTTACCACGTGATCACTACATCAAGTGATGGAGCGATCACTTGTAAACAAACCAGCATCACGTCCAGTTCCTCTCTCCCTCTCTGTACAGATCAGTACAGAGAGGGGAGAGGGGAGAGATCAGATGCTGCTGCAGCGCTGTGGGCTGGATGTGTAGTGCGCACAGTGCTGATTTGTGCCCACTCCAGCCATTCAGCCAGCCATCCATCCATCCATACTCAGCCAGCCATCCATCCATCCATACTCAGCCAGCCATCCATCCATACTCAGCCAGCCATCCATCCATCCATACTCAGCCAGCCATCCATTCATCCATGTTCAGCCAGTCACCCATCCATCCATGCTCAGCCAGCCATCCATGCTCAGCCAGCCATCCATCCATCTATGCTCAGCCAGCCAGCCATCCATCCATGCTCAGCCAGCCATCCATACTCAGCCAGCCATCCATACTCAGCAATACTCATCCATGCTCAGCCATCCATCCATACTCAGCAATATTCATCCATCCATCCATGCTCAGCCATCCATCCATACTTAGCAATACTCATCTATGCTCAGCCATCCATCCCTAATCAGCAATACTCATCCATGCTCATCCATCCATACGCAGCAATACTCATCCATCCATCCATGCTCAGCCATCCCATCCACCCCCATCCATACTCAGCAATACCCAGCCATACCCAGCCATCCCATCTGTACCCAGCCATACCCAGCCATCCCATCCGTACCCAGCCGTAACCAGCCATCCCATCCATACTCAGCCGTTCTCAGCCATACTCAGCCTTACCCAGCTGTACCCAGCCGTTCTCAGCCATACCCAGCTGTACCCGGCCGTACCTGGCCATACTCAGCCGTACTCGGCCATACCCAACCGTACTCAGCCGTACCCATCCGTACTCGGTCATACCCGGCCATACCCAGCCGTACTAAGCTGTACCCAGCCGTACTCAGCCATACTCATTCATGCTCAGTCATCCCATCCATACTCAGCCATCCCCATCCATCCCCATTCATGCTCATCCATGCCACATCAGTTCTCATCCATGCCACATGCATGCCACTAGAGTGCCTGACAAAGCTGAAATAGGTAGTCAAATTAGATTTGACATTTATGCCCCTAGAATGCCTGATGGCGCTCCCTGCATGTTGTGCTTCTATATGTGGCCAGGCTGTGTAAAAGTCTCCCACATGTGGTATCGCCATACTCAGGTGGAGTAGAAGAATCTATTTTGGGGTGTAATTTTTGGTATGTACATGCTATGTGTTAGAAATATTGTATAAATGGACAACTTTGTGTTAGAAAAAAAATGTGTTTTCATTTTCTTTACACATTTTCCAGAAACTTGTAGAAAAAAATGACATTTTCAAAAGACTCACTATGCCTCATAGATTATATGTTGGGTTGCTTTCTTTCCAAAATGGGGACATTTTTGGGGTGTTTCCATTGTCCTGGTGCTCCAGAGCCTTGTGTAATGCCCCATACACACGATCAGAAATTCCGTCAGAAAAAACTTAGATGGTTTTTCCGATGGAATTCCGCTCAAGCTTGCCTTGCACACACTCGGTTACACAAAAGTTCTCTGTACTTTCAACTGTCAAGAACGCGGTGACGTACAACACTATGATGAGCCAAGAAAATGAAGTTCAATGCTTCCGAGCATGTGTGGCATTGTTTCCGAACATGCGTGATTTTTTGCGCATCCGAATTGCATACAGACGAATGCATTTTCCGACCGAAAAATAGAGGACCTGCTCTCAATCTTTTGCTGGCTGGAATTCTGCCAGCAAAAGTCCGATGCCCCATACACACGGTTGGAATTTCTGATCAAAAGCTCATATCTGACTTTTGCTGGCAGAATTTATGATCATGTGTATGGGGCATTAGAGGTAGTCAAGAAATTATATGTGTAATTTATGCTCCAAGAACGCCTGACGTTGCTCCCTGCATATTGCGCCTCTGTATGTGGCCACGCTGTGTAAAAGTCTCACACATGTGGTATGTAGTAGAATGTTTTTTGGGGTGTAATTTGTGCTATGCATATGCTGTGTGTGAGAAATAACCTGCTAATATAACAATTTTCGGGGGAAAAAAAGAAAAAAAATCTTGATTCTGCAAAGAATTGTGGGAAAAAATGACAACTTCAAAAAACTCACCATGCCTCTTTCTAAATACCGTGGAATGTCTACTTTCCAAAAAGGGGTCATTTGGGGGGTAATTGTACTTTCCTGGCTTGTTAGGGTTTCAAGAAATGGCTGTCAGTACTTCAGGTGTGATCAATTTTCACAGATTGACACCATAGCTTGTGGACTCTATAACTTTCACAAAGACCAAATAAAATACACTGATTTGGGTTATTTTTACCAAAGAAATGTAGCAGTATAACATTTGGCCAAAATTTATGAAGAAAAATTACTAATTAGCAAAATTGTATAACGGAACCTAAGAAAAATGCTTTTTTTTACTGAATTTTCGCTCTTTTTCCTTTTATAGCGCAAAAAATAAAAAACCCAGAGGTGATTAAATACCACCAAAAGAAAGCTCCATTTGTGTGAAAAAAAGGCCAAAAATTTCATATAGTACAGTGTTGCATGGCTGAGTAATTGTCATTCAAACTGTGAGAGCACCGAAAGCTAAAAATTGGTCTGGTTAGGAAGGGGGTTTAAGTGCCAGTGGTCAAATGGTTAAAGTTGCATGGGGTGTTACAGAACAACATGATGTAATTCTTTAAAAGTGATAGTACATAAAAAAAGTGAAAGAACAAAGTAATCCAGGGATGCAGCCTAAGTGGACAAGAAAAGGAGGACAGTGCATATGTAGCCCGCCCTTCCTGTGCTATACGAGGCCACATAACTTTCAACATGGGGGGTAGCTTGCAAGGGGGAAGCAAAGCCTCCTGGCAAGGTCATGGCTGAATTTGGTCAATTATGTCACCATCATTTTTAAAGCATGTTAGAAAAATTTAGAAAAATTTAATTATATCTCTATTTTTCTTTTAGCCAGTACATCTCTATATGAATATTTTTTTTCTTTTTTTTGTGGATAGATAGTAAAACTTTTTATAGTTCTGTCCCCGTAGCAACACATTTCTTGCGCGCAAGGCAGCAAACAAAATAAACATCTTTAGAATAGTAAATGCAGTATAAGATTAAATTCCAAATTTTAGATCAGAACTTTGTTATTTTATGTTAAATATATGGTATGCTTTCAAAAATCTATAGGAAATGATGCATGCATTACTAGAGCCTGAACATTTGAAAGCAACTAAAGAAAGGTCCAGCCTGCTCCATGTCCCCTTGGGCCTTTTTTAAGTCATTCCAGGGCATACTTGAGTAATCCCGCTTGGTGTTATTGTAGCTTGTCTCTTTAAAGTAATTTATGTAATTGCTATCACTTGGGTCGCTGCTGGATTTCACTTTGGTAGACATCCCTTGAAAGGAATGATTCTTTTTCTTTGAATACTAATCACATTACTCTGAAGCAAATAGGATTCACTGGCAGTATTTTGGGCCAATTTTACAGACTTAGCTTTCAGACCTTGCGTTAAAGCAAATGAGGTATTTTTCTATCACTCCCTCCCAATTCTGGCAAAGCTAGGAGACAGACGAGCAAGGAAAAGCATACAGCCTGCTTAGCATGAATATGTGCTTCACCTGCATAAATGTATTGTACTGTCTGTCCATGCTGCATAAATGGATTTGACTGTTAATGTTAAACAGGAAAAAATGATTGTGTGTAATTGCATGGAGGTCGTGTTTGAGAGTAGAATAAATTGTATTTATTTACTCTGAGCTCTAAAAGTAATACTTTATACTTATAGTGATCAATGAAAGTATGTATCAAGCATATCCACCACAATGTTACACATGGTGCTATGCTCTGCTTCTACCTCTTATTAAATTAAATTAACATAGAATGAATTTACTTATGCTAAGGGGATTTAAAAATGTGCTTATCGAGTTTATATAGAGTTATAAGAGTTATATTTGGAATATAAAGTCTTTTATGTTCATGTAGTTTATGAGAATATGCCATAAGAACACACACATACATACAAACATACACACACAAACACACATACACTATATTGAGGAAGAGGTTAATTAACAAAGAGTTCATTAACAAGGAGGGTGGGACTTTGTGTAAGGCACGTAGCAGCAAGGAAGGTAATTGAGTGAACATAAAAATATATTTTGTTAATAATAGTTTATTAAGAGCTGAATAATAACCATACATGATTCCGGTAATAAAGATATAAGGTAACATACATGATGCATCTTGGCACATAGCACAATACATACATACATACATGTGACACTAGTTACAATGGTAACAGTAGGTAAGATGATAACAAACAAAAAAATGGTTTCTCATGGAATAACCCCACAAAATATCTTAGTTCACCACATGGGAAATTGATTAAAAATGATTCATACATATTGCCTCCAGGACCTACAGTCTCGCTAGACCTGTTGGGGGTTCATAATACATGGTAGCTTGAATAATTGGGTAAATTGGATAGAGACACAGCAACCAATAGCTCTACGCATTTCGTGGCTTAAAATGCCACTCGTCAGGAGCAGGCGCGTGTAGGATCTGTAATTATATGATAATGGAAATGAGCAAAAAGGTAAAAAAAGTAAAAAAAGATAGGATTGGAGGTAAAATGTAGGACCTCCTAAACCAAGGCTTATTTGTTGGGTTAACTGTGTCAATGGTGTAGTGGCAACGCACCACAAGTGGTCCGGGAGGATCTCTGGCCAGGAGCTGAGGTGGTTAGCGGGGATATAAGGGGCGATATCCAGGGCAGGCATGGCAGTGGGGACCTTCAGAGTGATGAGTGAACAATTAGTGAGTGAAGGAAGTGGAGGGGAAGAAAGGGGAGAGGGAAGAAAGGAAGGAGGGGTAAAGAAATGGGAGTGGAAACCGCTTGTGGTGCATTGCCACTACACCATTGACACAATTAACCTCAACAAGTAAGCCTTGGCTTAGGAGGTACTACATTTTACCACCCAACCCTAATATTTTTACGTATTGTCCTGCAGGCAATACGTATGAATCATTTTCAATCAATTTCCCATGTGGTGAACTAAGATATTTTGTGTGGTTATTTCATGAGAAACCAATTTTTTTTATTATCATCTTACCTACTGTTACCATTGTTACTAGTGTCACATGTATGTATGTATTGTGCCAAGATACATCATGTATGTTACCTTATATCTTTATTACCGGAATCATGTATGGTTATTATTCAGCTCTTAATAAACTATTATTAACAAAATATCTTTTTATGTTCACTCAGTTACCTTCCTTGCTGCTACATGCTTCACACAAAGTCCCACCCTCCTTGTTAATTAAGTCTTTGTTAATTAACCTCTTCCTCTATATGTCAATGGGATGGATATCTATGACCTCACCAGGCCATGATGTCATTTAAAGTCCCTAGAGATTAAAAAAATTGACCTTACCAGGCCATAGCTTCCTGAAAGTCCCTACCCTCAAACCTCCTTTACTTTATGGAACATACACTATATTGTCAAAAGTATTGTGATGCCTGCCTTTACACACACATGATTTTAATGGCATCCCAGTCTTAATCTGTAGGGTTCAATATTGAGTTGGCCGATCCTTTGCAGCTATAAAAGCTTCAACTCTTCTGGAAAGGCTGTCTACAAGGTCTTCTCTAATTTATCCCAAAGATGTTCTATCTGGGTTGATGTCAGGACTCTGTGCAGGTCAGTCAAGTCCCTCCATCTCAAACTTGCTCATCCATGTCTTTATGGACCTTGCTTTGTGCACTGGTGCATAGTCATGTTGAAACAGGAAGGGGCCATCCCCAAACTGTTCCCGCAAAATTGGGAGCATGAAATTGTCCAAAATGTCTTGGTATGCTGACGCCTTAAGAGTTACCTTCACTGGAATTAAGGGGCCAAGCCCAACCCCTGAAAAACAACCCCACACCATAATCCCACCTCCACCAAATGATTTGGACCTTGGACCAGTGCACAAAGCAAGGTCCATAAAGACATGGATAAGCGAGTTTGGGGTGGAGGAACTTGACTGGCCTGTACCCAATAGAACACGTTTGGGATGAATTACAGTGGAGACTGGGAGCCAGGCCTTCTTGTCCAACATCAGTGGCTAACCTCACAAATGCGCTTCTGGAAGAATGGTCAAACATTGCCATAGACACCCTCTTAAACCTTGTGGACAGCCTTCCCAGAAGAGTTGAAGCTGTTATAGCTGCAATGGGTGGGCCAACTCAATATTAAAACCCACAGACTAAGACTGGGATGCCATTAATGTTCATGTGCGTGTAAAGGCAGGTGTCCCAATACTTTTGACAATATCCTGTATGTATGTTTGTGTGTGTATGTTTATATGTATATGTGTGTTTTTATAGCATATTCTCATAAGCTACATGAACATAAAACACCTTTAAGACCAGGATGCCAATAAAATGAATGTGCATGTAAAGGCAGGTGTCACAATACTTTTAACAATATAGTGTATATAACTACCACCATATTAAAAATGTAAGTACCGACTCCATATGCAGCCATATCTTACTCATCACTTTCAAAAAGTCTTAGCCACAGGGATTAATGGCCATCTACAGCTCCAGTTTGCAGAGGCCATTGGCTTGCCACAGGATATTAATACGAAAGGTGCAAAAAGAAAGAAAAGGTATAAGGGAATAGTTTATGAAATTTATTTTCAAGATTCCCATATATTACCAATTGAGTATGAATTATCCTCAAAATGTCCCTTAGCATAATTTAAAAGACAAATATGACAATGTGATATATCTCCATTAACTCTTTTGAACACACCATAAAGATTAAATGGAGCAGTCCCCTTTAAAACCGGTACTGTATCCAAATGAATGAAATGCAAAATCAAAATGAATTTTTCTAGAGACATGATTAGATATTTAGAACACAGAATACAGTCCAGGCTTGTATCAATTAGTACTAAATGTGTGAAAAGTAGAGGAACACCCTATAATGAGGACTCCAATGAATGTCACAAAGTGCCAATGGCATACATTCTCCAGTCCAATATTATGCAATTAATCCATTGTGATATACCTCTTATACATGGAAACAGAGCTTACAATGCCTAAATGGTATCAGCAGGGCTTTTTTCTTCCATAACATGCCGGTACACCATAATATTACCACAAGGCACAGTCCTATGCCCCAAGATCAACTGTATTGAGCTGTCTAATGACAGCCCAATACAGTGCTGCTCCTTTTCTACCGGTAACTACCATTGGGCACCCAGAGCATGTGGGTGCTCTAGTTCCAATACTGCACCCGCCTGCCTGCTATATGATGCTGTTGCGGCAGGGTTTCAAGTGTCCCCTGGCACCTGTGACAAGTAGATGGAGCTATATTCAGGGTCAGGACAAGAAGGGAGAGCTGTCCCAGGTTCAAAGATTTAATGTGGGGTGGCGGGTGCCACATAGCAAGCTTTACCCACTCTCCTCCATGGGTATCACTAGAGTGTAATGATCCTGATTTGTTCCCTGGGTCCTGAGGCTCTGAGTTCCTACTACAGTCAGTCTCCCTTGGACTGGTACCTCCCTGATACTGCCATACTAAAATATATGCCCCACCGCCTGTCAGACCTCAGAGACTGTGCATCCCACTAACAGCAAGCAGCTGGAAAGATGGAGGATAGCCACCACTGAGGGGGGACGAGGCAGAGTGCTGTAATGTTTTTAGGACATTATGCAAGGTTCTTTTTACCAGTCATGATCTGTTTCTATTACATAATGAAGCACCGGTATCTCATGATGACGTCACTGCATCTAAAATAAGTTAAATAATGTAATGCAAATGGAAAGGTTTTTGTTTAAAAATGTAATTATCATTTTTAAAAAAGATAAAATATCAGCAGAATAAACTTTAGCTTCATCTCTAAATAAGCCTCTCATAAGCTTACTGAAAATGACATCTGAACAAGGCTGTCAAATAAATAAAACTACAGGTCCCCTTATGACTTGTCATTGCCAGCACCTGCCCAAGGCCAGGCATCATTTATAAAAACAAACAAAATTCCTAAAAACTAATCCTCATGCACAGACAAGTGGAAACTTTGATTGTAATTATAATAAATGAACCAGCAGTAAATCACAAACAATACACATTTGATGCAAAAAGAAACATTGCAGGGAGTACTGAAAATGACTTATTTAAGATTGACATATATCATAAATTGAATATGAATTCTGTCACAAAGTTTATGAGTAGGTATCTCACCGTCCATAGGTTCATATATGGGTGGTTCAGCTTTGCCTCACCTACCACCACTGGAGAGTCTGAAAGCAATGAAACATGGATGTAATAGTTATCTGGTACACAGGAAGGATTGAAGCAGGCTTGACATGATGCTTTGACTCTGCCAGGATGCAGGAGCTGAGGAGAAATGGTTGGTTTCTCACTTATGTGAGGAAAAGCTAGATTGTCTACATATGAACCTGAGCGTGAACTTTGCAGGTTACTACTGCTAAGCCTCTCTTTATCACCCTTCATGAATGTGGCAGATGAGTGACTGTGATTTACATGTGTCTGTACACTGGACATTTAAGATGCATACTGGCAGTTGTACCAGCTGGAAATTTGATTATGAGCTGTTTGCATTGTTTCATTGTAGTCACATCTGCCATTAGAAGAATTTGAAGAGTGTTGTAACCATCATTGGCCCTAGGAAGGTATGCCTCATTATACTTTTGGATGGCTACATATGTGATATATTGGACTTACCTTTGTGATTGCATGGTGATATGGTGGGCTGTCAGAAGCTCTCCCAACTGACACATTTTTCATGCCTTTGCAGTGTTCAATAAGTTCATTTAGGTGGATACCAGTTTTAGTAGGGGGAATCCATTTGAGCCTATGAACTAACCCAGTAAGTGTGTCCATTTGCTCTTGGGTGTACTGATACCCAGGGATTTTTTTGTCTCAGTAGGGGTGCCAGTACTAGTTTTCTCCTGTCCTGCCTGCTAGGCATGACCCAGCACTTTTTTGTTTCCCAAGCACTGCGCACCTAACTCCCTTTTTTAAAGAGGAAGGAACCAAATTATTGTACAGGCAGTGCATTTTATTGTAAAATCACTGTACAATATATGCAGTGCTTTATATTTAAATATATGGATGTGACACTGAAAGAAAAAAGATCAGTATTATAGGGAAAAATACCTTGCTCAGAGGCCTATTGTAATATGATGGGCGAGCGGGAGTCCAGCTATCCTCGAAGGACATCATATGATGTCCTCCCAGGATCACGCCTCATGTGTGCCACAGGCCATGCTCCAGCACGATCTGTCACCCGATGTGTCCACCGAACACAGACGATGACAGATCACTGTACCAGCCCGCTGCCGGTACCATGTGATTGCTGTGGCCAATCACAGCAGATCCAATGACAATTATGCACAATGAATGGCTTTGATTCATGTCATTCATTGTGTACTATTGCGCTGAGCTCTGTGATTCTGTGATTAAGTGATCACATGGTACAGACAGGGACAATCGCAGCCCATCTGTACCATATGATCAGCTGTAGCCAGTCGCAGCTAATCACAATAGTAAACACTGAATGAATAGTTTTCATTCAGAAAACAATGATTGCTTATAACTGTTGCTTATACAGTAACTGTAAAATCCACAGTTATAAGCAATCATAGTGTGTAAAAAAAAAAAAAAAATTGGTCTGGTCACTGTATGAAAAAAAAATGTAATTAAAAAAGAAAAAAAAATATTTAAAAAATTTGGAAAAAAATTAGTAAATGTTGTTTTGCTTTTACATTCAGTGTCCCTGATTACCACCACACCAGTTAGTTGGAGCTGTATTGCACTCGTGACAGGATTGTAAAAAAAGATTCAAAAAAGTGTGAAATGTTTTTTTTTTTCAAATTCCTCCATTTCCAAAAAAATTGTGACAAAAAATTACGACTTTACAAAACTCGCCATGCCTTTTACTAAATTCCTTGGACTGTCTACTTAACTAAAAGGGGTAATTTGGGGGAAATTTGTACTGTCCTGGCATTTTTGGGTCTCAAGCTTTCAGTACATCAGGACAGATCGATTTTCAGATATACAGTTAGGTCCATAGATATTTGGACACAGGCACAATTTTCATACTTTTGGCTCTGTATGCCACCAGAATAAAATTAAAATGAAGCAATCCAAATAAATTCGAAATGCAGAATTTCAGCTTTAATTCAAGGGGTTGAACATAAATATCAAGTACAAATTTTAGGAATTGCAACCATTTTTATACACAGTCCCCCCATTTTCAGGGACTCAAATGTAATTGGGCAAACAAATATAATCGTAAATAAAATGTTAATTTTTAAAATTTTGTTGAGAATCATTTACTAACAATGACTACCTGAAGTCTGGAACCTATGGATATTACCAAAGACTGGGTTTCCTCCTTTCTGATGCTTTGCCAGGCTCTAACTACAGCTGTCTTCAGTTGTTCTTTGTTTTTGGGTCTTTCTGCCCTTAGTTTTGCCTTCAGCAAGCGAAATGCATGCTCAATTTGGTTGAGATCAGGTGATCGACTCGGTCATTGCAGAATATTCCACTTCTTTTCCTTCAAAAGCTGCTGGGTTGCTTTTGCAGTGTGTTTTGGATCATTGTCCATCTGTACTGTGAAGCACCGTCCAATCAACTTTGCTGCATTTGGCTGAATTTGGGCTGACAGTATATCTCTAAACACTGCAGAATTCATCCAGCTGCTTCTTTCTTCTGTCACATCATCAATAAACACCAATGACCCAGTGCCACTGGAAGCCATGCATGCCCATGCCAACACATTGCCTCCATAATGTTTTACAGATGACGTTGTGTGCTTTGGATCATGAGCTGTTTCAAGCCTCCTCCACACTTTTTTCTTCCCGTCATTAGGGTACAGATTCTTAGTTTCATGCGTCAAAAGAATGCTTTTCCAGAACCGGTCTGGCTTTTTTAGATGTTTTTTGGCAAAGTCTAATCTGACTTTTCTATTCTTCAGGCTTATTAATGGTTTGCACTTTGTGGTGAACTCTTATGAAGTCTTCTCTTGATTGTAGACTTTGACAATGATACGCCCACCTCCTGGAGAGTGTCCTTCACGTGTCTGGATGTTGTGAATGGGTTTTTCTTTACTATAGAGAGGATCCTGCGATCATTCACCACTGTTGTCTTACGTAGAATAAGGAGACATGAAGTATGGAATCTACAACAGCATAGAGATTAGGGTGTTGTAGAACAGCCATTTTAACAAGGCTGCTCAGGTTTCTTTAGGGGTGCCTCGGCAAACAGCCTAAAAACTCCCCGAAAATGTATACAAGCCAGCAGCTGGATCACGTCTGGCTTTTAGTTAAACAAAGCCACAGGTTTTTATTGCACAACATTGCAACCTTTCAGCCACCAGCATCCTAACAACCAGTGATGTCATCAGTGTTGATAAGAAGGGTGTTGATCGCCTGCACAGCATCCTTAATTGACCCTCTCCATCAGCACCAGGGTCCAGTGATGGAGAGAAACTGAGGGAGAGGAGAAACACTGGAATACTAGTAAGCACTAGTGTGCAAAAGTGTATTTGCTTTGAAAGAATAAATCAGTTCTAACGTTTAGTGTCCTACGTGTGTCGTTGCTACTGCATTATGTAAAACTATTAGAATTTTTTTGTGTCTTAAAATGGCATGCCCTGAGACTGTCCATAATTTTAAAGGGTGCCTTTGAGACTGTCCATAAGTTAAAGGGTGCCTTGAGACTGTCCAAAATTTTAAAGGATGCCTTGAGATTGTCCATAATTTTAAAGGGTGCCTTGACAGAAAAAAGGGTGAGAAACACTGGTGTAGAATAAAAATTCACAGTAAACCTAGAACAATTACACTCATTCACAGCCAGTGCCACATAGAAGTAGTGTGACATCACTCCAATACTCACAGCAAGTAGCAACCCGTATGACACACTTCTCCCCACTTCCACCTCTTTTATTTAGAGGCTGGGGGTAGAGCTTACAAAACCACCAGATCCTTTTCCGGAGGGCCTGGTCTATGAATTAGGGAATGTAGAACCAAGTGACATGCATCAAAGAACATGCATTGTTATGTTCATGGACCCCTAAATTGTGTTATGTTATGTTAATGAGTCCCTAATTCAAACCTGTCTCCTCTGGTGTATTGATGCATGCATGTTAAGTTGTTTGTCAGCATGTGTTGTAGTAAGACAGCTTTTTCAATTGAATCAGCTGCCAATGCACCAGAAAGGTCAAAAAAAGCACATGTAACATTTTTCCATTGCAGTACACCACAATGCATGGTAGTGCATCATGGTATGTTGTGATGTGATGCATGTGCATCAGAGGTGTGTAACATAAATGCACTGGAATGCCATTCAAAATGAACCACAATGTGCTAATGCACATTAGATGTATTGCCATTGAAAATAAAGCGAACTGCAGCATGCAGTACTCATAAGGTATGTTACTGCAATATGGTTGCATTAAAGGGGCCCTTACAAATAAAATACACTTTAATGCATGCATTTAATATTATACCCTGCACCACTAAGGTCAACATTTATATTTTGTTAGCCATACTCTCATTCTCAAAGTGCTTGCCAATAGGAATAATGAGCATTTAACACTTGCTGTGCTGCAAAGCCCCAACTCTGTTGTGTCCAGAGTTGGACTTTAAGGAGTATGTAAACCCCAACACTAAACTTCACGTATTTGGTTTGTTAAAACCATTGAAAGCACTTTGTTATGTCTGTTTGATAAATGTAAAATGCACCTCTTGGCCTTGCCAGGAATCTGGCCAGCTGAAAACAAAAAAAATATTTATAGGAGAGGGGGTGTTTTGTTGAGGAGATGGGGTGAGATGGGGTGTTTTTGTTGTCCCATTCTACAGTGCTACAGTACGACAAAAATACTACTCCTCCATAGATACAGTATGGTGAGAGCACATTGTCATTTAGGGCAAAATGTGTAGTACTTGCAGAATAAAAATAAAGGAAAAAATCCTGAAGAATAAATCTAATGCAGCCATCACATCTAAGGAGTGGTAAGCTGCAATATAATTTTTGTACTTGTAGAAATTCTTTAACAGTGGGAAATGCTAAAACAGAATGTCGAATCCTTCCACACTGGATATTTGTGTAATTTAGGCAACCTAATGGATTGATAAAAAAGAAAAATGGCTGTACAAAAACTTTCAGTCTTGATGACTGAATGTAGCTGAAGGTAGCTGCATTCCCCATAGTTTCGCCACTGAAGGAATTAATAATAAGAAAAAAACATCATCATATTGACAATTTCAGAGAAAAATTAGGAAAACTAGACTTTAATTTGTGTCGCCATAAAAATTGTGTTGCTTGGACTCTATTATTGGATCACTTTTGTAACGTGTAAGACAGCAATATGTCGGCTGGCTCTGCAACAAGTTGATTTGCGGCAAAGGACCATAACCTTTCATACGTTCACAAAATGGGAACAGTGAGATTTTTCTTTCCCGAGCGCACTCTCTTTAATATTGCTGCTTATCTCTTGCTTCCCTGAAGGCTTTTTACATGATGCTGACAAGACATTTCAGTTTATACTTTGCAGGTCATCCCAGTTATAGCACATCAAGTTATTTTGGCAGATAAAAAAAAGAAAACAAAATACTTTACTATATGCTGCCTCTGCGGAAATCTTTCAACTGAGAAAACTGTCACTCTCAGAAGACAGGTGATTACTTTGCTAATAAAATTAGATTAGAAAATATATGGCTGTTGGTTTACAACAAGGTGAAAGGTCTTCGATGGACTATCGATCAATAATGACATAGCTATTACACAAAGACAATGGAGCCCGAATGACTTAGCAGCATATCCATTGAGGTCTATAAACTGTGCTCTTTAACACGGCTCTAGGCACAACACGTTTACTGCATGCAATACATAATAATATACAAAGAGCCTCTTGTGGAAGGTAATTTATTTAATTTGTTTGGAAAGATTGTAGTATCAGGCTACAGGTTAAGCTAATGAAAACAACAATGAACCTGTGACCAACAGTGCAAATTATATTATTCTGTAAAAGCAGAACTAAACCCATCTATTAACTGTTTATCATAACAGTTCAATTCAAGTCATGCTGTGAATGATAACTGTAACAGTTGCTTGAGCTCTCAGCTGAGCAATCAAGACATCAAATGGCTGGTGTCATAACCAATCACATGTGCAGCACCGTGGGGATTGCAAATCAAACAAAGGCTAAGATGGAAGCTTCTTTTGCTCTAAATAATAGGAGGGTTTAGTTCTGATTTAAGTGCTTCTCATTTTGCCCTAAAAGTGAAGTATAGTGTACTGCAAGCACATATTTTGGGTTATTAGTGTAGCTTTTATCTAAACCACTTCCTGCCTGTAGGATGTCATATGCAGCTACAGGCTTCATTCAGATATCTTTGTTTTCAGTTGGCGATTCCTTCACATGTAAAAGCCATCCTAGCGGTTATTCAGACACTGGATTGCTTTTACAGACAGCAGGAGGGGACTCCCCCCCCCCCCTTGCCACCCTCTGGAGCCTCGGCAGGCTCTCCTGTGCAATCAAGATTACCATAGGGCTGGCCAAGGACCAGATAGTCCCCGGCCATCTCTAGGACCCTGGGAGGCCAGAAGTAACGTCATGATGTCACTTCCGGCTGTGGCAGATGTAAACACTGCCAGTTTTTTTTACCTGGAAAGCAGAAATCAATGTTTTGTTTTTGTTTTTTTATCTCATGCTTTCCAGGGTAGAGGAGATATATGGGGTCTAGCATGCCTTATCCCTATTATAAGGGAGGTTTTATCAAAGTGCTCACTGAAGCAATGACCAAGATATCACCCTTACTATCCTGCGATATACCGGTACGTTGCTGGTCTGGAAGCGGTTAAAGAAAAAAAGCATATGCCATTTTGAAACTTAAAGGGAAAACTTTAATGGGTCTATGATCACAGCATATGCTTTCATTTTATAATATCAGTAATCATCATTATAATGGTAATATAAACAATAGTTATATTGTTCTGCCTATCTGCTGTCCATCTCGTTCCAAAATGTTCTGGATTCCCTGCTTGGTTTGCAGCTTCTCCTCTGCTGTTTACTTTCAATTCCTAAGGACTACATATCCCATGGTACCTTGTTGCCTACCCCGCAGCTTCTCTGTAGTTTAGAAGGCAGACTCTGTAAATTCTGTGACACAACAATGTGGGGCATAGTGATTATGTGTTGCAGAATTCAAGAAAGTAAATGTGTGGTTATCTTTACAAGGTAAGTTTACAAGCTTCAAGATCATTCAGAATGATAGGATTAGACTCAAAATAATGAAATACAGTTAATGAATGAATATATAATATTACATTTTGACCATAGATATACTTTGATGTGTTTGAAAAAGTAAATACACATTATTGGAAATACCCCAATATAATGATCTCTATGAATAATGAAGAAATCAGGCTATTTTAGAAATATGTTCCCTTTTTTAACATCTCCCCAATTACAAAAAATATATGGCATCCTTTTGACTTCTTCTGTATGAACTGTTTCAGATGCCACGCTCGATAGCACACATCTTTAAAGTAAAACATTTAACTTTGATTTTATCTCCATTTGGTGACTCATCAAGCATTCTGTTGGCTGCTGTCAAAAAATAAAAAAACAAATGCTACAAATTCTATTGTTATGGCAACAGCGCTAATATATAATGACCACATTTAGAAAATCTTTCAGAAATAGGGGCACCATTTGTCACTAAGGATTCATTTTTAAAATATCCCCCATAGATCTGAACAGGGCCGGCCCAAGACATTGTGCTGCCTGGGCCCAAGAATTAAAAGCTGCCCCCACAAAAAAACGCCCATCAAAAGGTCCCCACATCCATTATTTTATATCATGACAATTAAAGCTAAAATTAAATGTATCAAGGAGTTAGATTTACATGCAACAGTGGTGGTTCCGTCCAATGCAGCTGTGGTGGGGGGGGGTTCACACAGAGGCAGGAGTGATGGTGGTGGGGGGTTCAGTCAGAGGCAGGAGTGATGGTGGTGGTGGGGGGGTTCAGTCAGACACAGTGGTGATGGTGGTGGTGGGGGGGTTCATTCAGAGGCAGTGGTGATGGTGGTGGTGGTGGCGTTCAGTCAGAGGCAGTGGTGATGGTGGTGGTGGGGGGTTCAGTCAGAGGCAGTGGTGATGGTGGTGGTGGTGGTGGGGATCAGTCAGAGGCAGTGGTGCTGGCAGTGGCGGCTGGTGAAGTTTTAGGATGGGGGCGCCAGACCCCCCCCTTCCTTTTTGACCCCTCCCACTTGGTGAAAATGGGAGTGGTTTCAGCAAAATAGTGGGCGTGGCTCTAAGGTGGTGTGGTTAGCATCTGAGATGAACAAGGGATGGAAGGAGAGGGAGAGAGGGATGGAGGGACAGCAGGCCCAGATCCTACACAACAATAGAAATATATGTATTCTAAAAAGTTTAACAATCAGCATACTCCAAACACCTGGTGTTTGCACTTCAATCATCCCGGCACCATGGTTGTTATGTTGTCAGGATGATTGAAGCGCATTATTTCTATTATTACATTGTAATATAAAATGAAATCATTCAACTCACCATAATGCAGAATCAGTGGGAGCCCTGAGCGTGTCACTAGCCACGTCACCTGCCACCAGATGCCATCAGGTGCCCCCTGCGGAGTCCCTCTTTACATGCAGCCTGTGTCCCATTAAATGCAGCCTGTGTCACATAAAATGCAGCCTGTGTCCCTCCAAATGCAGCCTGCCTGTGTCCCACCAAATGTAGCCTGCCTGTGTTTCACCAAATGACATACACATAGCACGTCCTCCACATAACATGACATACACATAGCATGACATATACATAGCACAACATACACCTAGCATGACATATACATTGCATGTCCTCCACATAGCACAACATATACGTAGCATGACATATACATTGCGTGTCCTCCACATAACGTGTTCTACACATGAAATACACATAGCATGTCCCACATATAGCACGTCCTGCACATAATGCCCTCCACATAACATGTCCTACACATAATATGTCCTATGCCTACAATTTTTTTCCCATAGCATGTCCTCCACTAATCATGAGTTGCACAGCAAGTCCTCCACATAGCATGTCCCATACACAGCATGTCCTACATAGCATACCCTGTACATAAAATGCCATATAACATGACATACACATAAAGCAGCCCAAACATAGTCATGTGTAGGACATCATGCTGCAGACACCCACTCCTGGCCAGAGACAACACCTCAGATTGTAAGCACTTGTTGATGTCATTATGGGATGGGGAGGGATTCTCATTAGGTGATCAGACAGTCGCTGGAAGGAAGGACGGCTTTAATTTGAGTGGGGTGGGTGGGGGAGGGGGGGAGGGCATTAGAGCAGCTGATAAAACTCCTCACCTTCCCTGGCTGGCCATCCTCATCATTCTCTGCGTCCTCCGTCCAGTATGTGTCCGGTGTTCAGGCTTCTCCTAATGTCCTGTGCAGTTCAGGAGTTTGGAGAGTATTGCCATGGATGGAGGGATCACTATGGAGGCTGGTACCACGGATTCCAGTGCCCGGAGAGTCAATCTGCTCCTCATACTTCCGGCTTCTCTCTCGGGCGCAATAGGAGAGAGAAAACAGGAAGTGACATCTAACTCAGATGTCAATCAAACCGCCCGGCTGTAGTAATAGATACTACGAGCGTCGGGCGGAAGCTACTCTGCGCTTTGGAAAGCGCCGCAAGGCAGGATAAAAGCCCGCAAATGAAGCGCCGCATCTGCAATCTCGTGATTGCATAGATGTGGTGCTTCCCATAGTACACTGTGTCCGGCGTCGCACTGTGTCCAGCATCCGAACACAGTGCACTTAAGGACCTTTTATTGTAATTTTTTTTTAAAGGGCCTGTTTTAAAAAACATTTTTGTGACTGCCTGAAGGGGGGGCGGCGCCCGTGCACCCCCTATAGACGGGCCGCCACTGGGTGGTGAGGGTTCATTCAGAGGCAGCTGTGGGTGGGTTCATTCAGAGGTAGCGGTGGGGGGGTTCAGTCAGAGGCAGTGGTGGTGGGAATGGGATCAATGGCGCTGGCACTTACTTGCTTACAGTGTCAGTCGTGCCTCCAGCGATGCCTTTTCCAACATGCAGTCTCTGCTCACAGCAGAAAGCTCCTCCTCCTTCACACTGTTGGCTGTCGGCTAGTCAGCTGACTTTCCCCTGCAGTTTCTGCTTCTAGTCCCAACAATGCATTTGTCTGCAGCAATAGGGGGAGGGCACGGAGCGGGTCCGCTGTGTAGGTATGGCAGTGACAGGGGCGGATCCAGAGTCTAGTCTCGTGAGGGGTGCTGCCAGAAAATATGTTTTTTTGCGGGCAATTTATCAGGCAAATGGCTGGTGTTGACGCTTCAATCAACACGGCACCATGGTTAATATGGCGTCAGGATGATTGAAGCGCATTATTTCTATTATTACATTGTAATATAAAATAAAATAGTTCAAGTCACCATAATGCAGAATCAGTTGGAGCCCAGAGCGTGTCACTTGCCACGTCTCCAGCCACCAGATGCAGATTGTCACTTGCCACATCACCTGCCACACGTTGCGGATTGTCCCTTGCCAAATCACCTGCCACACGTTGTGGGTTTTCACTTGCCACGTCATCTGCCACACATTGTGGATTGTCACTTGCCACCACGTCACCTGCCACATGTTGTGGATTGTCACTTGCCATGACGTCACCTGCCACACGTTGAGGATTGTCACTTGCCACAACGTCACCTGCCACATGTTGCGGATTGTCACTTGCCATGTCACCGGCAGGCAGCAGAGAGATGATATATTCTCTCTGCTGCCCGCGGCTGCACAGTGAGGGTGGAACTGCAGTGATGCAGGGTGGGCGGTGAGAGATGATGTCATCTCTCTGCTCACCCCACCCATCGGCCTGCTGACTGGCCAGTAAACCCGCTCACCTGCCGACTGGCTTGCCCGCTCACTCACCTGACGACTCACCCACCCGCTCACTCACCCACTGACTGCTTCCCCCTGGGCAGTAAATGTTCTGCCCGCATGCTCCTGTCACCTTGCCGCCAGGCTCCCTCACAGTGGGATAAGCAGAGGAGGGGGAAGAATGGACTGGCTGGCAGTTCTGCCACTGCTCCTGGGTGTCAGTTTGCTGCCCCCCTCCCATGAAAGTGCCGATCGGGACCCATGGTCCATCGTGTCCCATGATAGGGCCAGCCCTGGATCTGAATGACCAATAAAACATTAAAGTGTTACTAAAGCCAGAACCCTGCAACCCTATATCTGTATATAGCAGTTGTGACTTCTATCAGTGTCTGGCTGAGCACTGGTTAAACCTTGTAGCAGGAGTTTTCATTCTACTCTGACTGTCCTATGAGGCTGCAGGACCCCTGACCCTCTGTCTGGACAGTGCTGATTGGCCCTGTGCTGATCACATGCACCCTCCCAAGAAAAAAAAAACTCTCTAGCAGTGCACACCAAACTGAGAATGTGCCTCCAAAGGCTCTGTAGTATCAGGAGATGGTTAGGGGACAGTGGATGAAGGGGAGGATCAGAGAAGACAGGATCAAACAGCCTTTTTACACAATGCAGAGGATTAGCACCTTAGGTTCCCCAGTGAGTATAACAAGCATGATTTACTGTATATACAGACTAATTTTACTGTTGTGGGTTTAGTAACACTTTAAGTACGGAACATAAGGTGACACAAATAAAGGTAATGGAAGTAAAGAAAATGTGTATGTATTGATGTGTATCTACAGTATCTATATAAATAAGTTCAGCTCTCACACCTGTGTACTTTCTATTGGACAAAGCAATTTTAAAATTTTTGGCAATAGGCCTGTTTATTTGGCAATACCTTCATCATTAGGATAACAACGTAACAGTAAAAGCTTTCTTTTGGCAATTGTGTCTTCTTTTCTGCATTCCATAATCAAAATAATAAATAAATAAGCATAATATATGTAAAAAAAAAAACAAAAAACATTTTATCTACTTTGGATCAGTGGTCATTTAAAAATAAATTAGTGTTACTGTAAATAAAAACATATTTTGTGCACAGTACACCAGAGAGAAACTGAATTGAATGGTAAGTATTATAATGGACGAGCCTCAAAATTAAGCGATGGTAATGGCAGCATTTCCTCTCTTTGTTAAAATAATAGAATGAGATCTTCTCATTTTATTTTTTCTAAACAGATTTTAGCTTGGAGAAGAGCTTGGCACTTCAACCTTATCTGTTATTCCTAATAACATGCAAACAGCTCATTATTGTCAAAATTAATTCACGGACATACTAAAGCAAATGCCAACAGTTATTCTAAATGTATTTAAAGTGGAGAAAGCCTACAGCATTTGAAAGCAGATATTTTAAATAGTATTCTGTATTAGACATTTATATCATAAACATCAAAGTGTTCAGTGGATATTTTATAATGGTTTGCTTTTGATCATGGCGTGATGTCTTAAGGTAATAGTAATAAGTTCAGCAACTTAATTGGAAGTGGCAAGTAAAGATGAACAACTCTTTGATAATCCAACGTGAGCTAAGAACTGAGGTGGTCCAAAGTAAATCTAGATTTGTTTAAAAAAATGATTTACTAAACAGAAATCGCTATATGACTATGATGAAATCTGATTAGTTCTGTCTTGGATCTGTGCACTAATGGTGGAATTTAGTAAATTTGTTTTAATAAAATACTCTTCCCACCTTTGATGTATGCTTTAGTGCTTCCTGCCCATATAGTCTCCTTGCAACCATTTCCTGTCTACATGCACTTGTTCTATTGTCATGTCATTGCTGAGGGTGGGCTTCCTGATGATGACAATAGTGGACCATGCCCATGTAGTAAGTGTTGGCTGCTTGTAGTCTTCACTGAAAGTGCATGTGACAAGGTTACATTTACAGGAGCGCAAGTGGGAGATAAGGATAAACTTTTGTCCCCCCATTACAGGAAGTGCCTGATGAAGAAGCTTCCTGAAAAGGTTACCAAGCAGCTGCAGATTTAAAATGATTATACATGGCTTGAAATTACATTAGCAAATTGAAGCTTATATTAGGTTTTATTGATTGGGTTTACATCTACTTTACCCACTTGCCTACTCTGCACTTTTACCCCCTTCCTGCCCAGGCCAATTTTCAGCTTTCAGTGCTGTCACACTGAAAACTGTAAATAACAATTGTGCGGCAACATTTTATTTTATTTTGGCAAAATGGAACATTGGCCACGGTGTTATTCAAGGGGTAATCTAATATCATAATACTAATAAAATTGAAATGAAATATGAAGCCACCCTGGCTATACAAAAGAAGAGGGTAATTGAAATCCAATAAAAAAGATGCACTCACAAACATCTGTAAGGAATAAGCATGTAACAAACTCCAGAACAATCATCAGTGGGGAATCCGTGCAGGGCTGGAGCCTCCGTGATGACAGGTCTGTTACAGGGATTTGTGCAGAGGTCAGTGTGAGCAGCTGGGAAGCCTCCACAAAGAAAATAAACTGTTAGTGGAGCTATCAGATGCCTGTGAACGCGTTTCGGAGGCCAGGTACCGCCTTCTTCATCAGCCTCAGTTTGTGAGTGCATCTTTTTATTGAATTTACATTTTGTTACACAATAAAAATGTATTGCACTATTGATGGATAGGCGCCCCTCTTTCCCCCTACCCTCTTCTTTTGCAGTGAGAGGCAACCTTGATTTTCTTAACAGTGCTATCACAGACATTATATATTTTTTATACTCTCAAGCTTATACCTCCGGGATGTTTCTTAACCAATTGAGCTCTTTGGACGTACTATGTACGTCCAAAGAGTGAACCCTTAATCACAAGCTGATGATCACTTTCACACAGCCGGACGCATGGTGCCCCCCCCCCCTCCTGCCAGCAGCCGGCCCACCTCCACTGCACTCAACGGAGCCCAGGAACACATTCACGGGTTGGGGGAGAGAGATTGACGTGAGACCGAGGCAAATCTATGCCTCTATCTCACTTGCAAACAGTGAAACCGGAAGTGATGTCACTTCTGGTTTCAGATGCACCCTTTTCTGGCCAGTACAGCCAGGGGACACATCTAACCAAGCTGATCTGTGCTTTGTTAGATGGTGTAAAGGGCACATTGGGGTCTATTAGACCCCTAATGTCTCCATAAAGAGTACCTGTCACCTGATGCTATCACATAGGGGTTTATTAATCCTTTGTGATAGCAATCAAGTAAAAATAAATATAAAAATAAAAGAAAAGGAAAAAAGTTTAAAAAAGTTAAAATTATAATTTAAAAAAAAGTCGAAAACCCCTGTAGCCCTACACACCTGCGCAGATGCAAGCGTAAGTCCAGGGTGTGCACGCGCATGTAAACCTGGGTCACACCACACATGTGACATATCGCTGCGAATGTCATAGTAAGAACAATAACTCTAGCACATGAGCTACTAGCTAACTCTAAACTGTTGAGCTATAAAGGCTTTTGAAGCATCGCCTATGGGGATTTTTGTGCACCATCGTTTTTGGCAATATTGCGAGCGCAAGCAATTTTAAGACATGGAAAGTTGGGTATCTATTTACTCAATGCAACCTCATCTTTTATATTTCAACCAAAAATGGGTATTATATGGTGTGATTTTGCACTGACATTTTGCAGTCTGACAAGCTATAGTCCTACTTTATATTACAATGACAAATTCTTGCTGCTGAAATGAGCAGAACAGAGTTTTGGAGTACGGGATTTTTTCAATCACCACACATATGCTCCTGAGCTTGTGTAAGGATTTTGAAGGGTCAGGCAGCACAAATATCAATAGATATAGGTTCAAAAAGTGTAATAGCTTTTTGTTCCCATCATTATTTTGTTCATGTAACAGTGAGCAGATTTAATGATCTTGATTAGGAGCTAATTTTTCTGCTCCCCCATAATGTATTATTTAATTTAGATTGTTCTAAGTGAAAACAACTGTATTGGTAAATACATTATTTAGGAAAAGTGCTTCCAATTACAATCTGTAATATCATTGATAATTGGACAGCAAAGTCAAATACTCTTGCTAGACCCAAGGGAACATCTATTGAACAAACTGATTACTTAATTTGTGAACATTTTCTGGGCAAACATAACTGCACTGGAATTAAAAGGCAAACCTCTGTCTTTCTTCATTATTTGATAAGTAAATGTAAGCAAGTTCAATAAATTTTCAACATAGTTGGATATAAACATTAAAAATTGTAAAAGGTTTTTTATAAAAACATACAGTATATATGTAAACCTCTATATACATATGGGGGGGCAAATAAATAAAAATACAAACACAATAAATGCAGTTAAAAGAGTTTAGTTTTGAAGTAAACAGATTGCTGATATTAATCTAATTGCCAGAACAGGAAGTGATGGCAAATCTCTCATATGGCTACACAGAGAACATTTTTTTGATGAACAAGGGAGATTTTAAACTTTTATATGTATAAAAAAAAAGTGCAGCGCTGGTGTGATGTCAATGCAATAGACAACAAGCTAATATAACTACATACTCAGTACAATGATCTCATATGCAAGTGAAACAAGTGCTGATAGCAACAGTCACATAGACAACAAGCAAACAAACATTAATTAGAAATATTGAAATAATACTGTGAAGCAAAAACGGAGAATATATGCATTCATGTGTGAACATCAAAGTCCATAAACAAATATATATGACAACACGGTGACTTGAAAAGTTTGGTTCAGACACTTTGTCAGTAGATAATCCACCACCGATATATATAAGGATTACCGGAAAAGTTGTTGGAGGATGGTGGATTATCTACTGACAAAGTGTCTGAACCAAACTTTTCCTTGTCAAAAGAAGTTTATTGAGTATACAATGTTATAAAGATACATAAAGTAAGTTTACAAGGATCTATAAAGTAAGCTCATTGTTTTACAGTAGGGTTTATATAAGTAAATATCATGAAATTTCAAATATTAAACATTGGGTTTACGTAAACCTAAATTAAAGATATATATAATTTCCTTAGTTACTTTTGTAGGTATTTAAATGATTTATACCTACTATACATATTGTTTACAAGTAGAGTGTATATAGGTCAAATAAATTCTGATAATGAGCTTTAATCGTAAGGTGGAGAAAAGGAAAGAAAAAGAAGAAAAAGGGTTGAAAGGTAGAGGTATGGTCCACAAGGTTGTCCCGCTCGTCAGTTTATTATTCTTTTTAGTTCTCTTTGAAGCCTTAGAATGGGTGTCTCTGTAAGTCATTTAATCTGTTACCATGGCAACAGGACAGAGTCATTGAAGTTTGACAGGAACTGTTGTTTTATCCAAGGATGCCAAAGTTTTTCAAATTTTGGAATTTGATTTTGATCGATGGCTACCATCTTAGCATGGGACATTGTATTATTCATTCTGTGAATTGTTTCTGCTAGTACCAATGTAGGAGATTTCCATGCCTTGGCCACTGTTTGTTTTGCAGCCGTTATTAGTTGGATCATAAGTTTGAATTGAGAGAGTGTTAACCATTCCGGTTTTAGATTAAGTAATGTTAAATATGGATCTGGTTGTATTATTTTTTTAAATATTTTAGATGCAATCACGAAGACTTCCTTCCAGAAGGTTTGGATTACTGGGCACGTCCACCATATGTGTAAATATGTGCCTATTTCTGGGCATCCTCGAAAACAAAGAGCTGAGGTATTAGGTGAATATTTTGCCACTCTAGCAGGTACAAGGTACCAGCGAGTTAGGACTTTATAATTTGTCTCCAGTGCTAAGATGTTGGGTGAAGATGACTTAGATGTGAGCCATATGTTAGACCAGTCCGTGTCTTCTAAAGTTCGTCCCAGGTCCTCCTCCCACCTCTGAACGTAAGAGGGTCTATTAAGATTTGCTACTCCATATAATTGATTATAAAGTGATGAAATTGTACCTTTAGCAAATGGATCTTTTGTACAGATTGATTCAAAAATGGATAATTGGGATAATGGTGTATCCCCCTTTAGGAATGGTGTATAGAAATTTTTGATTTGGAGATATCTAAATATCTCAGAGTTTGGTAGATCATATTTTTCTCTAAGCGATGGGAATGAAAGGAATGATTTAGATGCTATGAAGTCATTTAGTGTCTGAATGCCTGATGTTGTCCAAGCTTTAAAAGAATTTGGGTAGATCCATGCCGGATAAAAGGCCGGATTTCTGATAAAAGAAAGGAGAGGATTGTGTGGAGATTGTAACTGATATTTGGTTTTTAGTTTATCCCAGAGAGATAAGAAGTGTTTAGTTATGGGATTATGAATTTTAAAGCGGTCTTTAGGATCAAGCCATAATAAATTTGATATTAATAGAGGGTCATTTTCTGAAGCCTCTATAAATACCCATAATGGGATTTCCTGTTTTGCATGGTATTTGGACAGACTGGCCAAATGTGCTGCTCTGTAGTAGTTAGTAAAATTAGGGTATCCCAGGCCTCCTTTATTTTTGGGAAGATGTAGTGTGTGTATAGGTATACGTGGTTTAGAAGAGCCCCATATAAACGAAGTTGCTCTTTTTTGTACTATTCTCAAAAAATAGGAAGGAATTGGAATAGGGAGGACTCTGAATAGATAAAGCAATTTGGGTAGAATAGTCATTTTGATTGCATTAATCTTCCCTATCCAGGATAAAGGAAGTTGCGACCATTGTTTTATTAGATTTGTGATCTATCTTAATACAGGAGGATAATTGGTTGAGAATAAGTCAGAATGAGATGCTGTTAAATGAATTCCAAGATATGGGATTGATTTTTCTGCCCATGTGAATGGGAGTGCAGCCCTAGCCGGGATCAATTCCATGTTTGTGAGTGAAATATTAAGCATTAGGCATTTCTTAGGATTAATCATAAGGCCGGATAGGGCTGCAAATCCATCAAGAGCTGGTATTAAGTTAGGACCAGAGACCTGTGGTGATGATAGAAAAAGTAATATATCGTCTGCAAATATACATAATTTGTGTGTAATACCTCCTACTTCAATGCCAGTTATAGTTTGGTTTGTTCTGATGTATTGGGCCATGGGTTCGAGTATAAGGGCAAATAATAAGGGAGATAATGGGCAACCCTGTCGGGTACCTCTTTCGATATTAAAGGCTTCAGATTTGTATCCAGCATATTTTATATAGGCTTTGGGTTTATTATATAATGCTTTGATCCATGTTAAAAAGTGGGGTCCAAAACCCCATTTTTGTAATGAATATTGCATATATTGCCAGGATACTGTGTCAAATGCCCTCTTAATATCGAGAGATAGAAAACATAAAGGGATTTTCCGTTTTTTAGCAATATGTGCCAATAACACTGCCCTGCGTACATTATCGCCTGCCTGTCTATTTGGCATGAAGCCTACTTGATCTCTATGGATTAATTTTCCTATAATGCTATTAAGGCGTTTTGCTATTATTTTTGCTAATAATTTAATATCGAGGTTTAACAGAGAGATAGGCCGATAATTCACACAGGAAGTATCATCAGAAAGGGGTTTTGGGATCATACAAACAATTGCCATTAGTGTTTCTTGCCGAAAAGAATGTCCATCTAGAAGTTTGTTAAAAGTTTCAGTGAGAATGGGAGAGAGTATTTCTGAGAATGTTTTATAGTATAAAGCCGAGTAGCCGTCTGGGCCTGGTCTTTTGTTAAGTTTTAGGTCTTTTATGGCGTTAGCAACTTCATCTATAGTTATAGGCTCATCCAAACTGCTTTTTTGATTCTGAGATAACTCAGGTAAGGTTATTTTTGAGAAGAAGGATTCAGCCTCTGTAGGATTAAATTCATTGTTTGTCTTGTATAAAGTTGCGAGATGTGAGTGAAATTTATGGACTATTTTAACTGGATTACAAGTGTAAACATTTTTTGATAATTTCAAACGTATTGGTTTGAAAGATTTGTTAGTTGAATTTAATGCCCGAGCCAAATATGTACCTGGTTTGTTTGTATTCATGTAGAAATTGTGTTTGGAGCGTTTGAGGGATTTATCAACTGAGAAATAGATCGTATTCCAATCTAGATTTTTCCAGATGAGATTTTGTACTCTGAGATGGATTGAGTTCTAGTTTTTTTGCTAGATTTTTGCGTTCCCGTTTAAATAGTGCCATTTGTCTTTGTATTGTACCACGCAAGACAGGCTTATGAGCTTCCCACAGTGTTATTGGGGAGATGTCTGTTGTATTATTAATTGATATGTATTCCTTTAAAGCTTGTTCAATGGCCATCTGATGTAGTGGGTGTTTGAGCATTATGTCCGGTAAGTACCACGTTGGGTCATGCGCTTTTGGTATGGCTGAGGCTATAGTAGTGTATACTGCATTATGGTCAGACCACGGAATCGGAATTATATCTGATGCAATAATTTCTGGTATCATTCCTATTGTTAGAAAAATATGATCTATTCTGGTGAAGGTTTGATGAGGGTGCGAGAAATAAGTGAATTTCTTTTTCATTGGGTTACTTTCTCTCCACGAATCTACCAGATTGTATTTGGAAAGAAGTTGAGAAAAAGGTAATCTAGAGGTTATTTTGGATGGTGTAAAAGGTGATTTATCTAGAAATGGGAGGAGGACCTGGTTCGAATCCCCGCACATTATCACTGTTCCTATTTTGTGTGTATTAATCACTTGTAATATATGTGAGAGGAATGGTGTAGGTTGTTTGTTAGGAGCATAGTAGGAAATCACTGTGATTGCTGTATCCATTATATAACCCATGAGTATCAGGTATCTACCTTCTGGGTCTTTAATTTCTGATGATAAGGTGAATGGTGTGGATCGGTGAAATGCAATTAGAGTTCCCCTTTGCTTGGTACAGGCAGAAGCCGTGTAAATTTGTTGATAAAAAGGAGAAATATATTTTGGAGTAGAATCTTTGGTGAAGTGTGTTTCTTGGAGGCATACTATGTGAGCCTTCTTGTTATGGAAAGTACGGAAGGCTTTGGTCCTTTTTTGAGGGACATTTATTCCCTGAACATTCAGGGAAAGTATATTCAGTGGTGCCATGGCAATAGATCAAATAGTTTTGACTTACTTTTTGTTATGCAGAGCTGACTGCGCAGATCAACCTGTGTGGACTGAAGAGATAAATAGATAGAAAAGAAACCAGTGAATTCTGGAGTAAAGAGTAAACAAAAAACATATGAGATTAGATGATACATTGTATAAATTATTTTTTGCAAGTAATCACAATTTACCCGTGAAAGAGAATAAATATCTCTCTCAGGGGAATAAGTGCCTTCGTCACACTCCCACATAATATGGTTGGGAGAATGAGGAGGGCTAATGGGGGTACACGGATCTTCCGCTTACAGGAGAGAAGTGCTATGTCAAAAGACATCAAAATGATGTTTCATTAATTGGAGTGCAGAATATAGTTTTTGTTGAAATTATTTATTCCAAGGTGGTTGTATATGGTTAGTTTTGCCCTAGGCTAAATAATTCAGTTAGAAAGGTACTGTTAATAACTTTGGTATTGATGAAGATAGTTTGAATTATTTTGGGATTTTAACCCTTTTAGAGTAAACAATTACATATTTTATTCATATGTAACTGTTTAGATATGTTAACTCATAAAATTGAGGTTGTATTGCTTCAGATTAGAATAAACAAAAACATAATTCTAGGAACTAGTTAGGTAATAATATATTTGTTTTAAGAAAAGAAAGAAAAAGCTTCCATTACTTCTGGATTATTGAACATATTTGTCCTAAAAAGTAATAAATCTATTGTTATTACCTGATAATATATAACTGAACAAGAATTTCCTTATTTCATTTATATATTCTAAGACTATATGAATCAGAAGTAATAAGAAATATAACTGGAATGTAACATGATCCCACACAGTGTGTGACTATCAGAATGCAGTTACATTCAGTTATAAATATAGGTTTTTTATAGAGAACCATCTCTTAGTATAATAAATGAAGAGATATCAGGAATTAGTATGTCAGTCCATTGAATCTTCTTGATCCATGGATGATGTGGCATAATGGCCTCTTTTGTGAGAATGATGATTCCCATTTTGTTCTGATATTTTCTGGGTGCTGCCTGAAGGTGAAGATGATGCCATTCTTCTGCGTGTGGGAGTGTTGCTGCTTGTGGGTTCTGTCAGATTTAATTTTAAAAGGGTTTGTTGTAGTTCATCTGCTGATCTGCTTCTGTAAATTGTACCTTGGTAGTTAAATCTGACTGAAAAGGGGAAGCCCCATTGATACATAATGTTGTGGCGCTGCAGTTCCATTAGTTGGGGTTTCATGGATCGTCTTTTAGTAATAGTAAGTTGGGATAGGTCAGCAAAAATTTGATAATTGTGTCCTTGAAAATTAAGTTCCTTTTTTTCTCTTGCAGCAATTAGTATTTGTTCTTTCGTTCTGTAATAATGAAATTTTGTGATTATATCACGTGGGGGTCCATCTTTCTTTTTGGCTGTGAGGGCTCTGTGTACTCTGTCCAGTTCTAAACGTTCAATGGGGATATCTGGCTTTAGTTCTTGTAATAGAGCAGTAATAGTAGATTGCAGGTCTGTCACAGTTTCAGGTATTCCCCTTATGCGCAAGTTTGAACGTCTGGCTCTATTTTCGTAATCTTCGAGCTTAGTTTGAAGTATTAAATTCTCTTTTTTTAATTGTTCCAATTCTGTTATATTTTCTTGGGTTGTAATTTCAATTTCATCCATTTTTATTTCTAGGGCTGCGGTGCGGTTTCCCAGCTCTCTTATTTCTTTGGTTAGGCTTTTTGTTATTTGGTCTGAGGTTTGTTTTAAAGCCTTATGAAGCATCTTTTCAAATTGTAATAATATTACTGGGGATGCTGAGGAGGCTTGTGGAGAAGTTTGTGAGAGGATTTGTTCTGTATCTGACTCAAATGGCGAGTCTTGCTGTGACATTTTCTGTCTGTGAGAGCGCCCTGATGCTGTATCTTGTGAGGTGACTGGAGCTGCTTCAGCTGCAGTGAGTGCCTGTGAGCTCTTTGTGAGGTGATTTTTATTTCTGCCACGGTTTCCTCCCAGTACCATATTTCCTGCCCAAACTTTCACAGTTTGTTCCCAGGGGCAAAAAGGTTCAAATGGATACCTTTTGAGCCTGCAGGCTCCGCTTTGTCCTTCTCTTCTCTCCTCAGCGGTGTGGAGCTCTAACAATGCATGTCTGCTCCGCTAGGCTCCGCCTCCTGCCCCCTGAACCAAACTTTTCAAGTCACCGTGTTGTCATATATATTTGTTTATGGACTTTGATGTTCACACATGAATGCATATATTCTCCGTTTTTGCTTCACAGTATTATTTCAATATTTCTAATTAATGTTTGTTTGCTTGTTGTCTATGTGACTGTTGCTATCAGCACTTGTTTCACTTGCATATGAGGTCATTGTACTGAGTATGTAGTTATATTAGCTTGTTGTCTATTGCATTGACATCACACCAGCACTGCACTTTTTTATACACATAGGGGGTTATTTACTAAAGGAAAATCCACTTTGCACTGCAAGTGCACCTGAAAGTGCACTTGGAAGTAAAGTCTCTGTAGATCCAAGGTGGACATGCAAGGAAAATAAAAAAACAGCATTTTAGCTTGCACATGATTGGATGATAAAATCAGCAGAGCTTCCACTCATTTCAGATCCACCCCTTAGATTTAGAGAGACTGCACTTCCAAGTACACTTTCAGTGTACTTTCAAGTGCAATTGCAGTGCAAAGTGGATTTGCCTTTCGTAAATAACCCCCATAGTCTTTTTACTTTGCAAATTGATCTTTTGCTGTGTCCGCTGCTCGGAAACTGAAAAGCCTACCACCCTGTATCAACAAAAACGATGTAATGTGAGCTTTTCAAATATTACATTTTCAGAAGGGCTGCCAGTCAGAAATTGCTTGTGGTCAAATGTAATACACAAAAAGTTTTTAAACAATGGAAAAAAAGTAACATGGTCTAATGTTCAATGATCTATTTACTAGATCCAATCGAGTTTATGTATGGATGAAGAATCTAATCAACTTACAGCATCTATTGCCAGCTGCTAAGCATGATGGTGAACATATAATGATATGCACAGCTATCTTGTTTGAGTCAATGGATCCAACAAGATGATGTTCCTAAATTTACAGAATCATAATGCCCTCAAAACATAAATAAATTAAAAAGTGGTCATATGAGGATGAAGAGACTCTGTGGCCAGACTATTTATTTTAATATATGTGCATTTAACATATTTTATAATGCACATTATTAACTTGTAAAAGCCTCCCTTGTGTAGATATTCAAAAGCCCTCAGACTTCTTATGGGCAACATCATCTTGGAGCTGTCGTACAATTGACACTCTATAGCAGGGGTCTCTAACTGGTGGCCCTCCAGCTGTTGCGGTCCCATCATACCTCTGCTTATGGGAGTCATGCTTGTAACTGTCAGCCTTGCAATGCCTCTTGGGAATTGTAGTTCTGCAACAGCTGGAGGGCCACAAGTTTGAGACCCCTGCTCTGTAGTATCCCCTTCACTCTTCCCCCAGCAGCTACATTTGTTGTATAGAGGGGGATGTGGAAGGGCAGACAGACTTGGTTAGCACAGATAGTAATCAGACATTACCAGAAGAGGATAGGGATATCACTAGTGGTGGCCCATAATGCAGGGCGCAGGGGGCGCTGCCCCCTTATCCATACCTCCAGCCCCCTAATCTACATGCAGGGCATCGGACGCATGGATTCCAATGGGTTGTTTTTTTTTTGAAGCACATGATTAGAGCCAGAGGCTCTAATAGACTTAAAAAAATGGTGGGCTTGGGGCGCAGGGCACTGCGCCCCGAGCACACCAGCTTGTGTGACAATAGAGAATAAATATTCGTTATTGTGTTCCTTATTCTCCTCTTGGCCAATCAGGAAGCAGCTCCTGATACCCAATTGGCAAGGGAGTCTTAGGACTCCCAAATGTGTTTCAGGACACTTCCTGTTGAGCCTGGAGGAGAACAGAGAGGAGAATGGGCCAGCTCTTCGGGTTAGTCTCTCCTAAGGTTAGTCTCTGCTGCCTCCCGGGGGGTCTGGTGCTTGCGGCGATAGCGCCACCTTCCCTTGTCCACTGTTCGTCTCCTGCACGGGGGGTGTTTGTGGCAATCGCTGCTTTCCGCCAGCCATTCATCTGCCCCCGGGGGGCGATTGTCCACCATTTGTCTCCCGCGGGGGTTTGCTTGCAGCGATCGTCTGTCCTGGGGGGGCTGGCGTTAGTTTGATGCCCCCCCCAAAATATTTAGCATCAGCCACCACTAGATATCAGGTGCAAGGAGAGGGCTGTGCTAAGGAAGTAGTATTTCACATTTTCTAGCAAGTTCAAAGGCACATTGCAGATTAATAAAAAAAGAGTTTATGGAAAGAAAAACACTGCAAGTAAGCATTTAAAATACTTATTTTTTTTCTATGCTTTTACCCCCATTATTTTAAGTTGGTGACATTGGGATTGATTTACTAAAACTGGAGAATGTAACTTCTGGTGCAGCTGTGCATGGTAGCCAATCAGCGTCTAACTTTAGCTTGTTCAATTAAAGTGGTTCTAAATGTAGAAGGTGTTTTATCTTAATGCATTCGGTGTGAATCAGCCCCCTAATACTTACCTGAGCCACATCTTTATCCAGCGTTGTTGCACAAGAGCCTTGGCTGTCTGGGGACTTTCTGCCATTTGCTGAGACAGCAGCGGGTGCCATTGGCTCGTGCTGTTGTCAATCAAAGTCAGTGAGTCAACGAGAGGAGAGAAGGGGTGGGGCCAAGCCATGGCTCCGTGTCTGAATTGACACACAGAGCAGCGGCTCGGCTCGTGTGCCCCATAGTAAGCTGCTTGTCAGGGGGGCATGCTGCAGGAGGGAGGGGCCAGGAGCGCCAGCGGGGGACCCGAGAAGAGGAGGATCTTGGTTACTCTGTGCAAAACCACTGCACAGAGCAGGTAAGTATAACATGTTTGTTATTTTGTAAACAAAAAAACGAGACTTTAATATCAATTTAAGCTTTTACAATAAAACTTGGAAGCTGATTGGTTTCTATGCACAGCTGCACCCAATTTTGCACTCTCCAGTGTTAGTATATTAAATCCACTGTCTCTTTACGTGGCCCCTTTAAATAATTCAAGGCATGGTATATTTATACAAAGTTTGGACCAATGTAACTATGTATATACCATACCTGGCCTGGGCCTCTGGAAGGTGAAAATCACTGAAGTAGACACCTCTACTCCAGTGATCTCCACTTACTTTCAAGTCCTGTGCTGAGTGACAGGCCCAATGCATTGTGGACACAGGAGGTCAGCTGCTCAGCTTGGACACCATTCAGAGAATACTTTCTCCAAGTGGATTAGGTGGAGAAATAGGGCAGTGATGTCATTCTATTTACCTCATTCAATCTAAGGAAAAAAAAAAACTCAAGCACAAATTCTTTCCCCTACTAACCTAACAATATGTGTATATTTATTGCAGCTGACATTCAAAGTGTACTCACAGTCCACCACAGTAAATATAATTACAAAACAGTGCCAGGCAATAACATATTGCCCAGCACTGTTTTTCATTTATATTCTCTGAATAGTGCCTTTGCTGAGCAGCTGACTCCCTCATGCATCAGGTCGGTAGCTCAGCATGGGAACTGGAAGCAAGAGAAGACCACTAAAGTAGCAGCATCTGTTCAACCAATATAACTATATATAACATGCAAATACTTGAAATTATTCTTTAACCTACTTCTACTGAGCTGAGGTCATCCTGGGTTTTGCCCCAGCCTCTGACTGAACAGTGAACAGAGAAGCATCACAGTGATGAGCTCAATTCTCTGTGACTCTCTTATCAGCATGCTTCTTGTACTGCTGCTTTCCCTTACAGGGGCTGTAAGAGTATACTCACTGCTTGTGTATTAAAATACATTTGATGATGTATTAAAGATTACAGTGCTGCATTAATTTATATCTGCCCAGAGTTAAGATTTAAACTCACATATGCAGACTTGCAAACATTGATCAACACAAACTGGAAGGGCATGGTGGGGATGCCACAGTCTATACTTCATCAACCGCCTTTCTATCTTGTCCAGTCAGAGAACACTTTGCATTCACTCGGAAAAGCAAAGCATTCTCTGAATAGTGTCCATCCTGAGCAGCAAATCTCCAGTATTCCCAATCACAATGCATCAGGCTGGCTGCTCAGCACAAGACCCAGAAACAATTTGCAATCACCGGAGTAAAAGTGTCTAATTCAGTGATTTCCAGCTTCCAGGGGCATTGACCTTGTATGGTATATATTGACGCTGTATCCTGGCCTAGGCCGACAAGGCCCAGGCCTAGGGCAGCACTTTGCAGGGGGGCAGCACGGAAAGAGTCCCCACCGGCTTGCTCTACACTGTTAGTTTAGCACCAGTCTTATGGGGAGGACTGGTCTGAGAGGCAAATTAGTCTAGCACCCCCATAAAGCGGCCGCACTGCTTCTGGTGTGCGAGCGGCTGGCATTCCGCAACTGTGGGGGGAGAGCTTCTAATTTTGACTGTCCACTCATCCTGGACCACAAACCTTCCTCACTGTGCTATATGTTTTCTGCTGCACCATTGGCATGGTTATATCTTTTTAGTCCTCTCCATAAAATTAGAAAGTAGAACTATGGGCAACATTTTTTTTTTTCATTTTGGCTAGAGTAAGGGAGGGTTATAACCCCTGTCATTTTATTTTTTACCATCCCTGTCCCATAGCCGAACAGGAAGTGAGAGGAAATCTATGCAAATTAAGGGAATCCATTCCCCCCCCCCCCCAGGCCCTCAGAACTAGTGTCCCCAATCAAAAATTTCAGGGCAGGTCTTATCCAGCAAAAGTGTGGCCTTGACAGGAAGGGGTGGGTCATATTTAAATAAGGGGGTGCACGAGTTTAGTCGGGCCTAGGGCAGCACAAAACCTAAATACACTACTGGTATATATGTAGTTACATTGGTCCAAGCTAGGCCAATGCAATTTTGTAAAAATACATTGTGTCTGGAATTCTTCTTTAATTACCAGATTTAAACATCATTGCATCTTTATGGGAGTTTTTAGAGTGTAGAGTGCAAAGTTTATTTTTACCCCCTATTCAGAAGGCAAAGGGTGGCTTTACTCCTTAGGAGTTAAGAATGGTTTATATTAGTCCCCATTTTTTTATTGCCTGGGAATAACTCCCAAAGCATAAAGGCAGAGCTGAAAGCTCATTCCTTCCTTTTGTCTGACAGTTGCAGTTCTTATTTTACCTGCCTTACTTCATCTTGAAAAGTGTACAATGTTTCCCAATTCTTCAATATGCACAGTAACAGTATCAAATAGCAGTGCAACTTGGTTTATAGGATTGCAAGCTACAACTATCACTTAATATATATGGCAAAGTTCCTTTAAGAATCAAAACTGACTTCTTTTTTTAACTCCAATTAGTATTGATGTAAAGAAGATTCTATTTTCTGGTTAATTAAGATTTTACTTATGTTTCATTTGATCTGCCAGTCTTGTTTGATAAAAATAACCCTCTTTATGATGGTATAGTGATAGTCTGTCAAAAACTAAATTCCTGGCTGTCATAACTTTGAAATTAAAGAAGGGTATTGGCAGAAAAACTTGCTTCTTTCATGATCTGTTCATCGGACCCACCAAGTATTTGATCTCATTAAACTGACAAACCAAGCAGCAATTATGTTTTCAGAATTTTGGATAACTGTTATAACCTGCCTATCACAGAATTTTAGATTATAAGGTCCTGTCCCCTGTTCATTTTGCATGAATGGCTGCATATCAACCTACCACTCAGTATTTACTTACAAAGGTTATTTCTTGCTGATATCACAGCAAGTGTTCTTCCAAAGTCAGTGACAGATCATAAAATGAAAGAATCTGTATGCAAAGAATAGTCAGCAATCGTCTTCAAGAACTGAAAAGTTATTTTGATGAAAGTGCACCCACAGTATAATCCCAAGGTGGACAATAATCCCTGTCTTGGACCCTATTGATTATAAGAAACTTGACAGCCCAAATCTATGTACTGTTTGTATTGTATCATCTTTAGTTTGAAATAGGAGCAGTACTTCTAAAATTACCTTCTTTTCAGAGAGACAACAATACATATACAGTACTTGAAGTGGAACTCCAGTCTTACCTGCCGTTTTGCACAGTTGTACAGGCTCCTTTTCTGTTCTGAAATAGCGTATTCAGATTTCACTGCACACTGCATGCTCCTCCCAGTGTGCATGAGAAGATGCAGAAAGTAGGATAGAGCCCTTCTCATTTCCTGGCTGGAGGACATTCAGCATCATCTAGTCATACCTTCCCCAGTCATGCTGTTCCTGGCTGCCCCTGTTAATTATTGGACTTTAGTTATTTTAATCATGGAGGCTCCACCTCCACCTCTGGGATGTCCACTCTTTCAGACATTTAAATAATTGCATAACTCCTCCCAAGTGCCAGCCCACTTCTTGCATCAGGAGAAGAGTATTGAGGCAGGGTGTTGCAATGTTTTCAGGAACCTTCTCACAGTGTGCATTAGAAGCTGCAGCAAATCAGATAGAGACTGCCTCATTTCCTGGATAGTAGAGATCCAGCAGGTTTAGCTATTTCTTTCCCTGCGTTACTGTCGTGGCCTGCCCCTTTCATTCATTAAATTTTAATTCTTTCAATCATGAAGGCTCAGCTTAACGTATGTGCATTATTTGGGGAGTATGGGTGCAAGAAGATTAATGAGGCTGTATGCACAGATGTTTTTAGGAAGCTATATAAAGTATCCTGTTGGTCCCTCCATCAGTCATGATCTGCCTGTGTTAGCTATAGACGCACAGAGACACAGTGATGATGCATGAGATCTAAAGAAAAAAGCATGCAACAAATATAGGAAAATTGAACTTCATCTTTAAAATATATAATTTCCTCAAGAACAAAAAAATACGTATAATAAATTCTGTTATTTCTATGTGGGAGAGACAAACTATGGTACCACATCCCCTATTACTATATGAAGGTTACAAACCCCAAAAGGGAAAATATAATAGGGACATCTAAGGTGCCAATAAAATTATACACATGGGTACAAAAAAAATCTTTATTACAAAGAGCTTGTACAAACATTGCATACAAATGTTAAAAAAACAGTGATAATGGACACTTGAACCGTAATACGTTTGTTCAAAGATAGACTCCAAATATCATGAAACTTCACTTATCCACAAGGGGCAGATATAGTGCTTTACTCATCATTTGTGGTTTCAACATGTTTTTCTCTTTTGCTTCATCAGGAAACCACACAATATATTTGAACACAAACACTCATGTGGGTGCCTCATAGCCTGCCTTGTTTAGGTATCAATTTGACAGCAACTTATGAAGCCCTATACCAAGCTCTATATCAAGCTAACTAAGCTTCGTATGACCTCCCTTCTGACAGTGGACTTCTCTGTTACCTCCTGGCTGCAGTGAAAATGACCCTGTTGCAAAAAATACTATATCACTTGCTTGTCTTCCTAGTTTCACTACGGGCATACTCCTTCTAGATCCTTCAACGGCAGGTGCTCAATATGTACTGCATTAAACCTTGGTTGCCCAAAGTCAACATTATACTTACCCAGATCGAGGGGTAGCCTTGCTCTCCCCCATTTTTTGGTTACATTTTTGCATCACAAATGGCCCAATTGACTAAATATGATGCCACTTGGGAAATCCCCCTTTGAGTGAGTATTGAAACAGTCAACTGTGACCCCCCCTCTTCTATACACAACCTTTTATGGCGTATTCCCTTTGACCATGCAAGTCTATAGAATGCTATATCCCTTCAAGCATTATGCCTATGGGGTCCCCTTAAAAAAAAATGTCATCTTCAATGTCCACACAGTCCATTATTGTTCTTTTTCTATTTTACCCAGGGACAGAGTTTCTATAATCTTTTACTTTGTAGTCCACCTTGAAACTTATTCACCTCTACCAATTGGCCAGTCTTTCAATGCCTTTTTCCACCCTCCACCGAAACTGTAAACTATCTTGAGGTGTTTCCGTGCTAACAAGTCAAACACAATTATTTGAGGATATGTGTGTTAGAGACTACGACTCTCCAGGTCTTATCTCACGGTTATACTCACATGTATTAAAGGGGTTCACCTTTAGTAACATGTTAAACCATATTTATATTTCAATGTTTTTATTGAAAAAATAACAAAGTACAAAATAGCCAGTCACATAGGCAGATTAATATCAAATTATCAAAGCAATATATTCCAATACAGAAATAATTAAGGTAGATTCATAGTTACACCATATTTATTGTATAACATGTGGCATGTTACTAAAGAGTGAATAAAAAAAAAATCACGCTAAAGATATGAGAGAGGCCAGAATCAAGTGCCTATAGCCTCATGGAGGGATAAATCCACATAGGTGATAATAACTGTGCCTTAAATTTAAATGGTGAAACACAAGAATTGCTCCTATGTCTGAAAAAAATATACGGTGTAGTGACGTGATACAAATGACAAATAAATGCCTCAAATCATCTACCAAAAAAATGGCGAACGAAATTCACTGTGACAATTGAATATCTCAAAAAGCATGAATGGAAAGAAATATGTAAACAAATCTCAAAAGTGCAAATAATGTCCCTAATGGCAGTACATAAAACAAGATGGATAATAGTCCGTAAACTGCATGAGAAAAAAAATGTATATAATAAAAAATTGAATGAAATAAATATCCCCAGGTGACAGGTGAATATTGATAGCCTTGCTGCAGTGAATAGGGTGCGTTGATAAATCTCCACCTTCAAAAACTGCTGCCTCTTACGAAAAGATGTTGGTCTCTTAGTGATAGGAGACCTTACTGAGCGGATGGCTGTAACCCCAGCCTGGGGTCTGTAAAACAGGTGCTAGATGTCATCCGGTCTGCAAGAACCCTCTCAGTCAGCCGCACCAGGATGGTAAGGATAGGTCACCAAAAAAGAAATAAACAGCTCCACATAGCGTAAAACCTTACATTTATTGAAAAGCAAGATCAGAATTGCACTTACAGACGTCAGTGGTAAATGAGCGTACAAAGGAAAGGCCGGCTGGCTCCAAAACAACCCGTAACTTCCGGGTACTCGAATCGCGGTGTCGTCGGGACGTGGCTCCTCCTCCCTACGTCGTTTCGTCACAACAGAACGTGGTCACGGGATACGAGCCGCGTCCCGACCCACCGCTTATATACACACAGCAGTATCATCATGACTGCAGGAGAAATTAGCGCGCCATCTTGCCTGAGGGAAACAATGAGGGCAAAGCACATAAACTTGCGTCCGTGATGGGCGTTCTAGGAATGATAACACTATGCCTAAGTTGCTATCCAAGCAATTAGACCAAAGTCAGATAATTATAAAACAAAGGGCTGTTATTGCAAAAAAAAATTTATATTTTAAAAATAAAAAATCGCTGCAAATAATAATTTATTAAGTGCAGTCCAATGAAGAGCCGGTTATATCTGATGAATAGTTATGTGTGTAACACAGCGACAGCACTAATAATGTGCACTCAGTGGCTAATCTTTAAAAAACGCAGAAAAAACCCGTATAAAAAGGTCTAGATAATTAAACCCAGAACCAGTTTTGAATCCTAAAAAAACTCAAAAATACAAATAAAATAAATTGATTTAAATTAATTTTATTAACTAGAACAATTTTGGTCCTAAATAAATGTTAAGAGATATATAATGAATTAAATAAATGAATTATGAATTATGAATGAATGAAATGGACTAACTGTCATGGGTCACCCAGAAAAATGGTGAACCATTACTAACAGCCTCCACATGTCTGGAGTATGTGCATAAAAAGACCATCTCAAGAGCAATTAATATTCAAGGATAAAAAATTAGTAATCAAAATAGGAAATTAATAATTAGAAAAATTATTAAAATTATTAGATTGTCTCTCTGAGGCAAAAGGGCTCACCAAGTACAGAGATTCGTATATGTACCTAAGAGCACCAGTACATCCAAACGACTAGTACAGTCAAAGACCATGGTAGCCTCACAAATAAAAAATAATTCTCTAAAATTTAAAGGAGAAAATGAGGACAAGATGGGCCTTGTACACCCAAATCACCTAGGAGTTGTCGATAAAGGAATTGACATTAACGTCAATGTTGAGGCCAAAGGGGGTATAGGTCTTTAATTTATGGACCCAGGCCATCTCTAATCTGGAGATACTTCGAACTAGAACACTACCCCTCCAGTGGGGCTTAAACTTATCGATCCCCAAAAATATGGTACCTGTGGGGTCTCTACCATGAGCAGTCAGGTAATGTTTTGATACAGAGTGCTTAGTAAATCCTCTCTTGATATTATTAATATGTTCGTTTAATCGCACCTGTAGGGGTCTTTTGGTCCGGCCCACATACTGCAGGCCACAGAGGTGGAACATGTAATGAAGGGCTCGATGGTAAAGGATTTGCGCGTACAGGTAGAGGTGAAATTCACAGATCTTCTACTCCTACACCCATTCAGGGAACAAACCTGACACCTCCTACATTGGAAGTATCCGGTCAGCTCCGAAAAGAAAGTAGGTCTAGAAGTGGGAGGGTCAAAAATATTGGGTGCTACTTTGTCCTTAAGTGACGGTGCTCCCCTAAACACCACTTGAGGTTTATCTGGCAAGATGGATGTCAACACCCTGTCGTTTTTGAGAATATGCCAATACTTATTTATAATGCGTTTGACTTTAGAGTGTTGGCAGGTGAAGTCAGTGATGAAGGGACAGCGGGAAGGGGCATCAATCGGATCCCTGGCCCGCTCAGTCAGCAGATCTTTACGTTCCACTTTGTCAACCTGATCAAGTGTAATCGCAACAAAATCAGGGGAGGAGCCCTTAGCAACAAACCTCTGCGTTAAAATCTGTGCTTGGTTACGAAAGGAGACATCATCTGTACAATTCCGTTTAAGTCGGAGAAATTGACTCTTAGGCACCGACCTAAGCCATGAAGCATGGTGGCAGCTATCATGGGGAATAAAAGAGTTTCTGTCGGTCGGTTTGAAGTATGTGGAGGTGATGAATTCATTGTTACTTATGGAAATAGTGAGATCCAAAAAGTTAATCTGGTCAGGGCTAGCTTCATAATTGAGCTGAATGCCCCTGTCGTTGCTATTAAGGAAACCCATGTAATCAGACAAATCTGAAGCAGTGCCATCCCATAGGAGGAGGATGTCGTCTATGTAACGAACCCACAAGGCCACCTGGGGCCTTGGCTGGGCATAGACGACATCCTCCTCCCACCTAGCCATGAAGAGATTTGCCAGGCTAAGGGCATATTTAGCCCCCATCGCAACTCCTCTATCCTGGCGATAATAATTTCCATCAAACCAAAAAAAATTGTGAGTCGCTGCAAACTCTAATAATGACATGATAAATTGAATTTGTTCCTCAGGGAGATTGGACAATCGATACAGGTGGTCGGACACGGCCTCTAAACCTAATTGGTGGGGGATAACCGTATATAAGGAGGTGACATCGGCCGTCACCAATAACATCCCCTCCCTCGGTGTGAGGTTGGAGAGAAGATTGATGACATCCCGAGTATCCTTAACATAGGACCTCATGGTACGCACCAGAGGCTGCAAATAGAAATCAATGTATTTGCCCACCCGGGACGTGATGGAATCGATCCCACTCACTATAGGACGTCCCGGGGGGCAAACAAGGCTCTTATGTATCTTTGGTAAATAGTAAATTATTGGTACCCTGGGCGCCCTAGGGACCAAAAACAACCTTTCTTTCTTGTTCAGAATTCCGAGACCGAAACCCCTGGTAACCAGGAGTTCCAATTCGGTTTTATAGGTTGCATTAGGATTAGATGGCAATCGGGTGTAAGTGGTATCGTCATCCAGAATGCGATACATTTCCTGCATATAATCGCTTTTATTCAGGATGACTATCCCACCCCCTTTGTCCGCAGGGCGGATAACAAGTTGTTTGTTACTACACAAAGATTCTATACCAAGCTGTATATCCTTCTTGTTTCTCACAAACTTCACATTCATTTCCTCCAATTCCCTCAGGGCCAGATCCCTAAAAACCCTGAGTGAAGAGGATAAATGGCCAGGAGGGTTAAACAGAGATGCATTGGACAAACCTGAGTGGGAGAAACCATCACTTGAAATTCTTGAGGGATTAATGGGGTTTGAAGCCATATATCTTTGGATGTTACGTTTTCTAACGTATTTATGGATGTCCATATAAGTTTGGAACTTATTGATATTCCGGGGTGGGGCGAATTTTAAACCTTTGTCCAGAACTCTAACCTCAGAGTCGGTCAGAGTCTGGGAACTAAGGTTAAAGATCCCAGTACCATCTATGTCCTTGGTCTTTTTGGACTTAATGCGCCTCCCCCCTCTAGTTCCTCTCTTAGTTCTACCAATCTTTTTGTACCCTGGTTGGGTCTGGGAAAATCCCAATTCTGATGTCCAAGGTTGTATGAACTGTTAGTTTCAGTGCCTTCAGTTTGATTGAATACGTATTGGCCACCAGGGTTCCCCATACCCTCTCCTACCCCAGAGGATAGTTGGTAGGGGCCTTCTTCTGGGTACCGCATGTCACCCAACGGTAGAAAATTGTTCTGTATTGGTATATTAAAACCAGTTGTATAGTCTCCCTCATAATGTGCTACAGGTTGTTCACCATAATTGTTAGGGCGAACGTAACCTGGGCCCCGGAGGTGTGGTGGAATAGACGCACGATGGTCCGAATGGCCTCCTTGAAAGTGGCCATTGTTGGTATAGCCATTATTGGTTCTAAGTGCAGCTCCACGCCCCCATACTGGGATAGGCCTCGTGTTGAGCCCCTTCCGCGGCCTCGCTGAAAGCCACGATGAGGAGAACCATGTCTATATGGCTGCTGGGGCCAGGGTCCCTCATGGGATTGTTGAACTCCTGATCCAGATGGATTGGGATAAGGATAAGGGGCGGGATGACGTTTGACATTCATCGTCTGGGAAGGTGGCTGAGCCCTAGCTGGGTATGGCCGAACCCCCTGAGGGGGTACCCCACTATGATAGTTATGGTTAGTTGGACCTCCCTGAGTCACAGTTGTTGCTTGATTAACAGCATATGGAATAGTATCCATAGATTGAGTGGCCTCACCATTCTGCTCAGCGAGTAGCTTCTTTTGCCACTCAAAAACTGTGTGGGACTCATAATCCGCTATATCTCTGTTAAATTTTTTCCTTTTCTTAATTTTTTGTTCTCTATCTTCCTTTTCCAAAAGTTTGAGCAAACCTTTTGATCTGTCCAAATATTCTTCTCCTGTTTGGAAGGAGGTAAGTTTGTCCTTAATCTGCCTGATTTCCTCATCAAGTCTAGCCAATTTACTGGCCTTTCTTTCGAGTAAAAACCTTAGGAGACTAATACCTGCCTCATTGAAATGTTTGTACCAACCCTCCAAATCGATCTCTCCCTTCTGAGGGCCCACGTCCCATCTAAGGCTACGGGGTACCATATGCTTCTTAACATATGTTTCCAAAAAAGCGATGTCCCATTGTGTGTGTATCTCTGAAACAACTAAATTCTTTAATCGCACAAACAGTCCACCGATATCACTATCTCCATTTTTATATGGTTCAAACACACCCTCAGTCTTACTAAAGAGCACCTGCCCTCAACCCCCCCCCCCTTCTCCATGACAGCAGACAGGGGTTCTTATTTCCACACCCACTGTCCCAATATAAAAACAGTGCAGTTGTTAAGGCGTTAAATGAGGGGTCATCTTGCACCTTGGATTTTTATTCAATCAGCTAATTCTTTTCTATGTATGCTTTGTAATACACATTGTAAGTATTTATGTATTTGGAAGTGTTGTCATGCTCAAATGATGTTTGGGTTAGATCTTTTCATGGACTCCTGATTCTTATGATTATACTACAGATATGATCTACCCATCAATGTATTTCTTTACTTTGGCAGTGCTTACTGATTATGGCTGTATTTCTTGTTACTGTGTTCATTGCTTTGTAAAATTACAGTTACAAGAACAAGAAAAAGTAAACCTATATTGAATACTGAAAATTTGGATTTTTTGACATACAGTTGTGTGAAAAAGTATTTGCCCCTTTCTGATTTTTTTTGTTTTTTGCATATTTGTCACGCTTAAATGACTCAGAACATCAAACAAATTGTATTATTACACAAAGATAACCCGAGTAAATGCAAAATGCAGTTTTTAAATGATGGTTACATTTATTAAGGCAAAAAAGCTGCCCAAACCGGCCTGGCTTTATGTGAAAATTAATTGCCCCCTAAACCTAATAACTGGTTGTGCCACACTTGGCGGCAACAACTGCAATCAAGCATTTGCCATAACTGGCAATGAGTCTTTCACATTGCAGTAAGTGCAAATTTGGCCCACTCTTCTTTGCAGAATTGTTTTAATTCAGCCACAGTGGAGGGTTTTCCAGCATGAATGGTCTGTGTAAGGTCATGATACAGCATCTCAATTAGATTTAAGTCTAGACTACTCCAAAACTTAAATTTTGCTTTGTTTGAACCATTTGGAGGTGGACTTGCTGTTTTGTTTCGTTTAATTGTCCTGCTGCATAACCCAAGTGCACTTGAGCTTGAGGCCATGAACTGATGGCCGGACATTTATTAGGATTTTCTGGTAGAGCTCTGAATTCATGGTTCCATCAATCATTATCAAGTCGTCCAGGTCCTGAAGCTGCAAAGCAGCCCCAGATCATCCAGCTACCACCACCATGTCTGACTGTTGGAATGATGTTCTTGTTATGAAATGCTGTATTCATTTTATGCCCCATGTAACGGGATGCACACCTTCCAAAAAGTTCAATTTTTGTCCCATCAGTCCACACAATATTTGCCTAAAAGTCTTGGGAAAAATCAGGATGTTTTTTGGTAAATGTGAGATGAGCCTTTGTGTTCTTTTTGGTCAGCAGTGGCTTTGGCCTTGGAACTTTCCCATGGATGCCATTTTTGCCCAGTCTCTTTCTTATTGTTGAATCATGAACACTGATCTTACCTGAGGCAAGTGAGGCCTGCAGTTCTTTATATGTTGTTCTGGTTTCTCTTTGACCTCCTGGATGAGTCGTTGTCATGCTCTTGGAATCATTTTTGTAGGCTGGCCACTCCCGGGAAGGTTCACCACTGTTTCAAGTTATCTTCATTTGTGGATAATGGCTCTCCCCATGGTTTACTGGAGTTCCAAAGCCTTAGAAATGGACCAATATATGTGCATTACTTTGTTTCTAATCTGTTCTTTTTTTTTTAGATTGTGGCATGATGTGTGGCTTTTTGTGATCTGTTAGTGTGCTTCACTTTGTCAGACAGTTTCTAGTTATGTGATTTCTTGATTCAACAGCTCTGACAGTAATTAGGCCTAGGTGTGGCAAGTGAATTTAACTCAGCTTTCCAAAAAATTGTGGCTAATCACAGTTCATTCATGATTTAGCATGGGAGGGGGCAATTACTTTTTCACATATGGCCAGCTTTTTGAACAGCTTTGAACAGCTTTTTTCCCTTAATAAATAAAATAATAATTTAAAAACTGCATCTTGGATTTACCCTGGTTATTTTTGTGTAATATTAAAATTTGTTTGATGATCTGAATCATTTAAGTGTGAGAAATATGCAAAAAAATAAAAAATCAGGAAGGGGGCAAATGCTTTTTCACACAACTGTATGTGAATGACATGAATTTGCTTGTGCATCTACAAAGATATATATATGTATATGCAGTAACTCATAATAACAAAGAATATTTTATATGCAAATGAGAGAAATGGGAGACATTATCATGGGTAGCAATTTTTTACATGCTTTTTGCATTTTGAAAAAAACATTCAAGGATATTTGTATTTTATTTTAAAATAATGTAGATCTGAAATAGACAGCTGAAATGTTTCAGAGCAGAAAACGAACTACCTAGCCCTGCAATACAGAAGGCAGCACCCTCAGAGTGGAAAACGAGGGTGAGGCTTGTGTTAGGCTTACTCATAAGAAATAATGGCCAGCCTGGCAAAGACAGGGAGTCGGAAGAATAATTTCTACTGAAGTTATATTTATAGCTTGGTAGAGTATTGCCCGCATTGTTTGCAGCCCTATATCTAAATTGCAGTTCTAATTTAAACAAGCTAAACATTTGTTATGTAACCAAAACGTCACAAGCTGTTCAGAAAATATATAGTAAAAAAATGTAAAAAAATTGAATTAATTCTATTATACTGAGCAAGCAGCAGCATGTTTTTTACAACAATACACATCTCCATAAACATGCCATAAAGGCAAAATAATTTCATGTTAAGATGCAAGCCAACATTTATTTGATACATACTTTCAAAATTCATTAGACAATACATTCCATATGGAGATATCAAAATTACATCTGTGTGTCTTAAAACAACAAAATATTTACAACGCAGTAAATTAAAACAGATGCAGTGAATAATGCTTGTACATACAATATGGTTTTAATATGTTTGTTTTATCTAATCCAATAAGCTTCTGTTTGTTCTCCACTGCCCAGAACCTAAGCTGTGTGACTGGTCACATCTAAAGAGATGATATCGCTGTCCTGCTTTCTAGAAAACAAGCAATGTTACTTTGTTCTACAATACCCATATATGATCACAATATCTACCCTGTCTCTATGGACCTTATTGGGTCTCTTTAGGCAGGAGCAATGTTGTCACCCTAGGATGTGTGCTCTCTGTGGACTTTAAGCTGGCAGCACATACAGTTCAGTGTTCATGTGGGATGTCCACGATTAGATATTCCATGATGCATTGCACAAAAGCAGTCAAGGGGAGAAAGATAAATGGGTACATTGCATGGGATTCTAAAGCCTAAAAAACAAGTACCAGGGAAGGTTTAAAATATATTCTACACAAGGGGCATTGCCCAATTGACTACAGAATATTTATGGGAGGGTTTAATGATACCTTAGAGTGGCACATAAGGCTAAGTATTCTTAAAAATTCTGCTCCCCCCTTCCCACTACCTAGCCTGCATAGCCTGTATAAAAAGATTTGTGTAAATACCTTTATTAAATCTCCTCCGGTGTGATCACATGATCCAGCAATTCCAGCTCCTCTGTGTCAAAGAGCAGATGCTGCATGGGAGAAGTTGGAGCACCTAAAATGGAAGGGCAATGGGGGCCAGCAGGTAATGTCATGTCTATGGGGATTCAGAACCATTGCTGAGCACTCCTTTACACAGGGAGGCTGGTGCTTCTGGATCATGTGACAAGATGAAAACTGGTTAAAAAAAAAAACATATTTACTCAGATTTTTTTTTAAACATGCCATGCAACATAGGTAGGAGGAGGGGAAGGCAGCATTTTTAAGAATATTTATAGTTTGTGTTGACTACCACTTAAATTTCAATGCAGTTTGGCTAAGAACAATCAAGAAAAACACAGCAGTAAAACTACTACCACTTCAACAATATTAATAAAACGCTTGCAATTTATCAAATTCCAAAGTAACAATTATTGTTTCAGCCTTGTAAAATGCCACGATCAGGAGCACAAATTAACTGTGCATCTCTCTTGGGTAAATCTTACATTCTTTGGGTTAAAAGTTCAATTTAAAAGTTTCTAAAAGCTGTCTGAAAACCACTATAGAAATTTAAATCAGAGAGATGAGCTCTAAAAAGTAATCAATAATTTTAGCTAGCTCTGGGAAATTTGAAAGAGTTCTATCTTTCTAAGTACTGTGGCACTAGAGCATGGATTAAACCTGAGCTTATTTAAAGTATCTTCTTTTTTAACTACTTAGCCTCATTTTTTCTTTTTAACAAAATTCTCTAAAGTTTCTGTGAACGCACGTTAAATACATCATAGGGTCATATAGTAAATATTGTTTCTATACAATAATCACATTTACTTTTGTATAGATAAACATTAGATAGGATAGGGATTTTAAAGGCGCTACATCGATAGACCAGACTTAGCAGTTAAAATCAATAACATTTATAACAAATCCATATTGAAAATCCATAATGAGTAACATAAAGAACATATTTGTTTTCATCCTCTGTAATTGGTATGATGGCATAATTAAGATCCTCTATGCATTTTCTTCTACATGTTTCATCATATTGCTTTTTCAGAAAGTATGCATATCGCATGCTAACAAAAATACAAATATATACTAGTAAGATACAAAACCTTATTGAATTGAGGTAAATGCATCAAATGGGTTGACAACGAAACCCACCTACACATAGGCCATCCACCCTGCAGCCAGAATCACACCAGAAAGGTGACACAAAGATGGAATAGGTTTCACCAGGAGCCAACCAGGGGTGCAGGATAGCTTGTTGACCACCACAGAGGAAGTATATAAGCCAGAATAAAATCCTGTATAAAATACCCAATACCCTTACCCAAAATACCCTTATTTCTTGCAAGTGGGGGGGGTCATTTTACAAAATGGGAGGGTACACACAGTGGGGAAGTACATTCCCAACTGTATACACTACATTCCATAGGGCTAACACTTCAGCTAACATTTTGCTGCTGTCAATCAAGAAAGCAGGATTAGGAATGGGGCTTGACTGCCAAACTTACCACAGGATATACAGTTACATCATGCATAGGCACAACATCTCCAAATTAGAAGCCGGTATCTGCAAATTGACTTTATAAGCACAGATCTGTTTCCATGCTTGATATGGTCAGAATGAAAAAGAGAGAAGGGGAGCTGGCAGGATCTGGCAGGATCACTAAATAATTGTGAGGAATTTAGGAAGCCTAAAAGAAACAGGCACTGTTTAGCTTGCATAGCACATAATCATACATATATACAATAAACAATTTTAAAGTAAGATAAACTTTAAGTTTGCCATTGATATTTTCATGCACAAATAGTTGCCTAAATATAATTTTAAGCTGCAAAATCGAATCAAAAGGGGCCTTCGTACAATGTAATATTGTAATATACTATTTAAAAAGAGTCAAAAATACTAAGGCACTATTGCAACAAAACATTGAACTTTTTTGGTAAATCATCGGTAAGAGCAAGGAAGGTGTCACATGCTATAATCGCTCTTCATCCCAACTGTGAAAAATGGCAGAGGGTGAATAATGATGTTGGGTCCCTTTTCTACCTCAAGCCCTGAATTAATTGAATCCATTGATGAATGATTTTTATTTTGTCTCAAATACTTCTACAACAGAATTGTTAGGGTGTTTGTGAATTCAAAGACAAAACGAGTCTGGTCTTACAGCATAGCAATGATTCTAAGTAAATAAAAAGAGATCAGGTTAGAGACGTAGGGGTTGAATTACTAAAGGCAAATAGGTCACATTGCAAAGGAATTTGCACTTTTCAAGGCAATTTGCCCCAGAGTTTAGTTAATGTGATGAAGTTTCACTTTGCAAAGAATACCCAATCACATGTATGAGAATTTTTAAAAGTTTTTGTTTGCACGTGATTGGATTATAGTAGTCAGCAGAACTTCACCTCGTTCACTAAGCTCTGGGGTAAATTTTCTTGCAATGTCCATATTCCTTTGCAAAATGAGCATCTATTGGTCAATCAACCCCCTGATCTTAATCTCATATGGTGAGTTGATCTGAAGCATTTTTTTCATGTAAGACCACCCCAAGGTAACAAAATCAAACACCTTTATCCTTTTTAGGCAAAGAAGATGCCATTTTAGCCCCTGTATCATCTGCGGTTGCAGTGCTGCACATGTGAAGAGTTATGACACCAGTCATTTGATGGCTTGACAGTTCAGTTATGAGCATAAACAACTGTGACAGTTATCATTCATGGCATTCCTTGAGTGTAACCATTTTGGGAAACAGTTAAATCAATGGGTTTAGCTCAGCTTTAAAATAGATTTGTACTCAAAAGTGATCCCAATTACACTGTAAGCCCTGGTTCACACTGATGTGATTTCTGATGCATTCCAGAACACATGAAATCTGACAAGATGCCAAGTGAAATAATATGGGTTTCGATGGTGGCCATTCACATATATGCAGTGCAAATCTGATGCAATTTTAAAAAGGGCCCTGTGCAAGTTTAGTGTGGTGTGGTGCGATTTGTAGCTCCATAGATTTGCTTGGAAACTGCATGCAGATCACTTATCTGTCCCAAAGTAACACAATTTCAGTGTGTTTTCTGCAAAGTCTTTGCTTTCTCCCTCACCCCTTATCCCTGGATGAAAGAGAGAGAAAAAAAAAACAGAACAAAATTTGCAGCCGTATCCCAATCACAGTAAAAACACATTAGAATCACATCCGAACCACATCAACTCGCACTGGAGATTCTCCTTGAAATAGCACTGCAAAATGGAATCAACTTGCACCACATCAGTGCAAACTTAGGCTAAATGCTGTGCAAGGCAGATCAGTAGCTACAGACAGCTTTTGGATGATTTATTAACCAATACAAGAGAAGCTACATACTAGTTGCTAAATATAAGAATTCACATAATTTTTCTCTTTAATAGCCTTACTTGTTTAAACCATGCTTTCCATAAAGATATAGGAATGTAAAATGTTGTATTGTTTTTTCAGTAAATACCTAAGACTGCGTTCACACTGCCACAACCAGAAAGTCACGCGACTTTGCCACCTAACTTTGCTTGCTTGCAACTTTATTAACAGAAAGTAGTGTAGGTACCCTTTTTTAAGTCTCTGTGACTTGAGTCGCACCGATTAGAATGGTTACATTGCAGTTAATGGGGTGGGACTTGTCACGTGACTTTGAATTTTTCAAGTCGCATGACAAGTCATGGCAGTGTGAACCAAGCCTAAATGAAGATGGCTAAAAAAACAAGTAAAGGTGAAGAGCTTAAACCATATATCCCACAGTTTCTGCGATATGAGTATAGAGAACACAGTCTATGTGTAGTCCATAAATGAAATTAGATATGGATGGGGAGTGAAAAGTCCAAAGCACTCAGGGCTGCCATCATATGGGAACAGAAACAGGGTTCCAGCAGACTGAAAAGACAAGGAGAGAGGCGCCTCTGGGTGTAGACGTTTTTACAACTTTAATAGCACAACAAATTGGCAACTCACATTTAAGAAGCGAGCAACAGACACATCAGGATGTGGTCCCAGCAATAGGTAAGTCCATCGGTAGGTGATCTGCTTCCATAGTCCATCGCAGAGGAGCGCTGTATACACTGTAGCCACCACTGGTGTTAAAAAGCCGGCAGCAGTGGAGAAACTCAAACGAGGTGTGAAGCGCAGATGGAAGGATGGTAAGGAAGGGTGACGTCACCAGCTAGGCGACGCGTTTCATGAGCATGCGCGCTGCTAGTGTTTTGGCAAGCCGCTCTCATTTCAATCTGTCTGATTGATGGGACCATCAACATCATTATATGAAGTGTACACGGGAAAGGGGAGGGGGAGTGGTTAATTAAAATAGTCCAGCACAGAGCAAGGAAATACATGATCAATGTGTGAGCAGCAATATGAAAAAGTTAACACACAAACACATAGATTAAAAATGATGGTACACTAATGGTAACTAATAGAACATGGTAATTAATAAAAACATTGCGATTTATAAAAACAGGTCAATATGGCATATAATAAAATAAAAACCAATTAATTAAAAATTGATTCATAATAAAGGCTAATCAATCAAATGATGTAACTTGATCAATTTCATGTCTGTCCAATAATATATACATGAATTATAATGCATATACAGGAGAAAATAAAATATAATATAAAAGGTATTACATATTTACCAGGATCATATAATTAATTATGAAATAAATAAGGAATAGTCCATCATAAGTACCACAAATATATGTGTGTACATGTATACAAGCTAAAAATATATGCACATATGAATGAAATGATATACACACATATATGCAATATTAAGGATGATGCGTGGATAATAATAACTATAAATAATAATTCAAGCATGGCACTGTGCCTGGGAAAGAAGCTCCCAGGGGCCAGTGTTGGGCTGAAAGCAGAAGGGGACTCTCACTCCCCAGGATTGGCACCTGGTATAAACAAAAAAAGAGAAGAAGGGGGGTTCTAGTCTATGCAACCACCAATACTTACAAATATAGTTCCCACCACCCCATGGGACAAGAACCCAAAGGAAATAAATAAATAATTCAAAATATATTAAGGGATACATTTTATGTAGTTAAAAACAATTGATATGAGCTGGATATGTATAATAAACAGTATTCTATGAGACAATCTAAAGAATAGTGGCTATTTAAATTCCTTTGTTTATACCACCTGGTGAAAGGACATCAAGGTTATTTATCCAGAATGTTTCTCTGGCACATAACTTCTTAAAATGTTCGGCTACAGAGAGGGATCTGGGAATCTGCTCAATGACCCATACTTGTAGGCCATTGGTAGATTTTTGATGGACCTCAGCAAAGTGTCGCGGGACACTATATGTATCATCCCTCCCTCAATGAGTCTCCTATGTTCGCCGAATCTTGTTCTTAGAGCTCGTATGGTACGGCCTACATAAATTAGACCACAAGGACAGATGAGCCCAAATACTACGAAATCAGAAGAGCAGTTAAAAAAACTCCTTCAGCTGGTAAATTTTACCTTTTGTGCTGAAGGATCTTTTGCCATGCTGTACAAACTTACAGGTTTTACATAGGGCCTTATGACACTGGTACAAACCTACCAGTGGTATAAAAACCGGTATGGTGCGAGAAACTATACTGGATTTAAATTTACCTGGAGAATTTTTTTTTTTTTAATTTGGAGCTCTACGATAAGTCACCCTAAGGTGTTCAGGAATTATGGTTCTTAGGTGCGGATCCTGTTGTAGAATGTTCCAATGATTGGCCAATATTCTCTTACCTATTGCTGGGACCACATCCTCATGTGCCTGTTGTTCACTTCTTAAATGTAAGTTGTCAATTTTTTGTGCTATTAAAGTTGTAAAAATGTCTACACCCAGAAGCGCCTCTCTCCTTGTCTTTTAAAAGAAAATGGCATATTTTAGAAACCATGCTGGTATTAACAGAGAAAATGTTCCACAAACTTTTTCTTACAGATGTATTTTACAAGGAAGTAATTGGCAAATTGGCAACTGTAATTTGCAAACTGAAAAATCGAATGTGATATAGAACTAAAAGCTTCTTCTATAAAAGGGAATTCAGTGAACCTCTTCTGCTTTTCAAATCCTTTTGTGCAGCTATTTGCTAGAGCTTTATATGTCATCCTGCAGCATTTAATCCTTTAGGTCTTGTAATTTTGTATGTTGCATCAATGATGCCAAATTGCTGGAATACCAGCTTGCTAATGTTGTAATAATGAAATTCCGTTTTTTTTCTGGCAATATTTAATCATAGTGTGTGTCAATATGATTTTAGGCACACAATAAGACAGGAAGAATATTAGATAACAATGTCATAAATATAAAATGTTAATGTTTGTAAGATCAAGCTATGGTAATGTGGGCTAATGTAAGTGAGATTACAGAGATAAATATGTCCACAATTAGCATAAACTATCCATTCTAGCAATACATGTGGCAAAAACATTGAACTGCCATTTAAAAGCAATTTGTTGATTTAAAGTGGTATTAAAAACAAAAAATGTAATATATTGTAGCCTATCAACGCTTGTGGTTGTTGTATTTGTTTTACTTATATTTTTACCTAGTGATCCAGCCAATAACAAACGTCCTGTCTTGGGGTGTCTACATTCCAGACAGAGTAAATGAGACACTTTTGGATAACAGTATTTTCAATCTGGGAAGGAAGTAGCACTAGATGCATCCGTAGATTTAGATTAACTTGGCCAACATATCAAAGCTAAATTCCACCTAACACTTTTTAAGCTTTTGCAATGATGTTCTTTTTAGCTTTGGGATACAAGTTTGCATAGATGAATAAAAGCTAATCGTTGTAAGCACCCTGTCAGGGTCATATGGTTTGTCTCAACCATCCACTGTAAACACTGCTAAAATGTGAAAGTTTATTTGATTTCCCTAATCTAAGTTTTGGATAATCCATTATAACCAAAATAGAGATCACTGGGAGTATAATTCACAGTTGTTACAACATAGACTGTTGATCCAGGGAGGACGTGTTGTTTTTTTTTTTTTTTGCCTTCTTTTGGATCAACTGTGGCTACATGGTTCTGTATATGAAGGTTTTTTTATTTATTTATTTTGTAATTGTTTGAACTAGATGGACTTGTGTAATTTGTTAAGTTGACTAACTATGTAACTTTCTCTCCATGCTTTCTTTATTTTCTCATTTCAAACTTCCAGGGCAGCTCTTAATATGATTGGTGGCTGTAAGACATTTCTTCTACTATAATTTTTGTTCACATAAGGCTTTCTGTATGGGAAAGGCAGCAAGGAGCCCGTAGTTTAGGAATCTTTCTTTTGCTACACAATCAAGGGTTCTTAGATCATTAGTTTAACCGCAGAAATGAATGGTGCAAAGAGGTGCACTACAGTAAATCCTAGGGAAAAAAATGAAGCCCTGGGCATGTACACATCTCAGAGAAGTCTAGTGGAAGTATTCTTTGAAAACAGTATCAAAATAGAAAATGTGGAGATTTTGCCTAGAGCAACTAACTACATTGTAGCTGTAGATTTCATTAGCTAAAACTGTCTGATATGTTTATTTTTGTTGATAGCACTGTCACTTTTAACTTAAATGATATAACCTTATTTTTTTAATCTCTATTGTAAAAGTACACATAGCTAGAATTCTGAACAAGATCATCTGGCATTGTTTTGAATGGAAGATTGCAGCTGCAGTAGCAACAGCAGCCCTCAAAATGATAAACTATTGGTATTTATAGAGACCGTATGTTGTTTTACAAATCCCAAAAGAACCGAATCGTAGCACCCTGCTTTCCTTACATAGTATTGAGATTCAATACTACTAAAGTCAATAGTGCGATCTTTATAACGATCAATAAATTGCTTTCTGAAAAGTGCTACTTCTGCAATTATTTCATGGTGAGCACAAGTTAACTCATTCAATAAAAAGTGCTACTTCTGTTTCAATTTTTTAATATACTGCCCATTAAAATTGTGAATTATTGATATTGACCTCTTCAAAATAGGTCTCTACTCCAATATTTTCTTAATCAGCTTTGTACCTTAAAATATTGACCTTGGATATTTAGAGAAGGTTGATAAGAAATGTACTGCCCTGATTACATCAATTCATTGCAAAAATGTGTTTTAATGGTTTGAAAAATGTGAAATTTGTAAACCTGTCCCCACACCTACAGTAATTTGCATGCTAATGTAATTCTTTTTGTTTTGTCTTATATGGCATATGGCATGATTTCTGTAAGGCTACAGATTTAAGCATGGCTAAGAATATTCAGTTGATAAATAACTACATAAAAATTGACTGCATAAATAAATGGCATGTTCTGGTGTTTAGTTTGGCTAAATAACATTGTTTCTTCTTAGATTGTAAGCTCTAACGAGCAGGGCCCTCTATTCCTCCTGTATTGAATTATAACTGTACTGTCTGCCCTAACATTGTAAAGAGCTGCACAAATTGTTGGTGCTATATAAATCCTGTATAGTAATAATAATATGGTTAGTATAGTCTTCCATTGACACTGTTGACATCAGTTCTTTTTGGATGTTTTGAGCTTGTCCTCGCAATGCAGTGATTTGTAGTCTTGAATTACATATTCTTTTCTTCTTATATTTTGATGTTTAGAACAATGTATGCGTCAATGTGTATGGAAGATCAGTATATAACCATTTTTTTTTTTACACATGTGCTTAGAATGAAAATATCACTGTGAACCTAGGAATGACAATGACATTTTAAAAGATCACCAAATGTGTTCTTCTTCCAATTGCAATTATGCCCTCATTTCTCAGTGGAGACCCTTGTCTCATCGTTTTGCTCCCCTGTATCTCCCTAGCTAGCTTTCATTAACCTGATTATCTATTCACTCAGTGCCTAGATTACATTTTACAAAAGATAATGCCTGCCATTTCTATAATGAGTGCTTGACTTTTACTGCTAACGTAAACATACAAGATAGACAATAATTAAAGTTCACTAGTCATTGCAGATCCTAAGATTTATCATGATGCTAATTTGATTCCTTCAGTTGTTGTCTGTTTCGTAATAAGGTAATTATTTTGTGGACCTTTATAAAGAAACAAAAATTATTTTGGTTCTGGAGATAAGAGTGATGAAAATAATTATAAAAAAAAATTACCAAGAGTTAGGTGAACAGGTAATTAAAAATGTATCATAACCCTACATTATATAAAGGGGGAGATTTTCTAAAACTAGAGCACTCAGAATCTGGCACAGATGTGCATGGTAGCCAATCAGCTTTTAACTTCAGCTTGTTCAATTAAGCTTTGACAATAAAACCCAACTGGTTTCACTTTCTATGCAGAGGTACACCAGATTTTGCATGCTCCAGTTTTAGTAAATCTCCCCCATAGACATTAAATAATTGTCATCTTATTCTGAATATTTTGTCAGTCTTTACAACCTCAGATATTCCAACTGTTAAATCTCAAAAAGAGTCAGAGGAGTCTATGATTTCAATTGGCCTGGATTTAATATGCAACAGTCGTGTCTTTCGAAAATAAAATTAACATCATAGAGTCATTTTGTAGTTTTCAATTGCTATCCAGTGTCTATGGCCAGTTAAAAGAAAGTTAAAGTGTTACTAAACCCAGGACCATGCATTCACTATATCTGGTCTCCCACAGAACATGGAAATGGAATTATTTTTGTAAATATAAATTGCTATATACCTTTTCTCATCATTAGAGCAGTCCTGTGATTTCTATCAGTGTCTGATTTTTACTGTTTTTACTGTTATGGGTTTAGTAACACTTTAAAGTTAAACTTCACCCTTAAAGGAAAGTTCCACTTTAACACCTCCTTCCCCCTCCTCTCCCTCTTTTGGAGGTTTGTTTTTGTTTTGTTTGGGGGGGGAGCAGGTACCTAGTTTTAGCAGGTACCCGCTCCCACCACCCACAACATTCTGGGACACGTCACAGGTCCCATTCATACAGCACCGTGACAAGGAGTCACATCCAACTTCCGTTAGTAAATATGCTGGTGCTGGGGACAAGCATGAGATGACATGAGATCAAAGTCATCCCTATAGCTCTTTCTACCTAGCACTAGATGATGAGTTTATGTCCCTGGGTGCCCTACAGACTTTGCCAGTCATCACCTGTCATGGAAAATAGCAATAAAGAAAGTCAGAAAAGCCTACTTGAGTGCAATTGATTTTCCCTGAACTGGGAGGTGTTCCTCTACACAGCATAAACAGGAATACTTGGCTGACCTCTTAAGGTGTTAGCCAAGCAATGACGGTGTCTAAGGACAGCACAATCTTTCCTGTATCCCAACTGTACTCCATTGTCTATGAATACCATACGCTGAAAATAAGTATTAGAGGCTTGCAAGATGACTATCAAAAGATCTTTTTTTTTACAACTCGCTTGCTTTCTTATGACATGTGATTGTGCTTTAATATGCAGAACCATGCTTATCTATGCTCTGCTTATGGAGAACAATAGGCAGTATTACCAAAACTTTAAATTGTATTCTCTGCCCCATCTATGGTATTCCAAGATTATCTCATTAGCACTATAGGGAGGGTGCAAATATAGCAAATTTTGGATAACTGCCATCTACTGTCTTAGTGCCCTTTTAAAAACCCATCTGCCTTGCATTTATAATTAGTTTAACACTGTTGAGTTCAAGACAATGTATGTTTTAGCTCAACAGATTTATCAGATCGCTGTGTGGACAGACTGCAGCCATGTACAGTTAACATTCTGGTTATTGGTGATCTTGTAATTGCTCCAGAATGACACAGTGACAGACAATGATGATCTTGGAACTGTCATAATCATTATCATTATCGAACTTGTCTACCTTAATCTTCTAAACCACGGGTCTGGACAGTAGGTAATGAAACTTCATTCAACACAGTACTTATGCCTCACAGTCTGCAGAAATAATGATTATAGTGACCACACTTACAAGTGTACTGAAGATAAAGAACTAGAAGAACTAAAAAATATCTAAGGATACCTGATTACACTCACTTCTAGAGATTGATTCTAGTGAGTTTGACTATAGAAAAAGGCCCTTGTTAAACTGCCTATAGACATGAGTTGACAGACATTTGATTTAAGCATTTCCAGTGATCTCATGTCTGTGTGTCCAGAGAAAGCTTGTTGGCTAAGTGCTATCAGGGTAACAACTGGTCTGGTAGCTTCTGTCAGTACCTCCCTACTCCTACCTTCATGGGTATAAACAGGAAAATTTGATCAAGATGAACATTTCATTTAAATTGAACAAACCATTGAGATGAAATTGAGATAAAATGTTTCCAAAGTTCGGGTAAACATCTAAAAATCTGAAGTCTTCAAGGCTTGATTGGATATTTTCATAGTTTACCATGCGAATAGCTTCTAATCAAAGATTTGATGTACAAATGATACATGATTACAGCTTATATGGTTGGAAATGGATATTGTAAACATAGATCAATACAAAAGTAACTGAAAACATTGGTACAGAGTGCAAGAATTGGCAAATTAATAAATATGTATATGTTTTGTTTATATTAAAACGTAGGTGGTGTTCAGTTGACAGAAACCTCTATTGTTTTCATAGTATTGACATCTTTGTTAAATGATAGTTTTAGAAAAACAATTTCTATGACCTCAGATGAACAAGAAATAAAATCAAATATTTATATTGTAAAATAATTGATTACTGTCCTAGGAATCACTAGAACAAATGGTGAGTGTGAGTGTACTTAGAAGACAGATAGCCGATGCTTCAGTACACAGGCAGAACAGCGGTCTGCCTATGTAAACAAGTCAGATCGCCATTCTATCAGTACAGAAGACATGGATCCTGTGTCTCTGCTAGGCAGGGGCACTGATCCATGCCTTCTCCTAGTACAAGCACCCCCCCACCACCACAGTAGTAAAGCACTGGTCAGGAACGCATTTAACCCTTTGATCCCCTCTGGTGTTAAACCCTTCCCAGCCAGTGTCCCAGCCATTAGTACAGTGACAGTGCATATTTTTTAGCACTGATCACTGTATTAGTGTCACTGGTCCCCAAAAAGTGTCAAAAGTGTTAGTGTCCTGACTGTCTGCCGCAATATCACAGTGCAGCTGCCGCCATTACTAATAAACATAAGTGAATAAATAAAAATATCCCATAGTTTATAGACACTATAACTTTTGGGCAAAGCAAACAATACACGCTTATTGGGATTTTTTATTATCAAAAATATGTAGCAGAATACATATTGGCCTGAATTGATGAAGAAATTAGATTTTTTACATTTTTTTATTGGATATGTTTTATAGCAGAAAGTAAAAAATATTGTTTTTTTTTTTCAAAATTGTCTGCCTTTTTTTTTGTATATAGAGCAAAAAATCGCAGAAATGTGATCAACACACCACAAAAGGACAAACATTTTGTTTAGGTACATTGTTGCACGACCACACAATTGTCAGTTGAAGTAACTCAGTGCAGTCACAAAAAACGGCCTGGTCAGGAAGGGGGGTTATGGTTAAAGTGGAACAGAACTCCCGTTCTGTACTACCGAACCATTCTAATAGGAGCAACGCAAGTCGCTCCAACTTAGAAAAAGGTTTCTGTAGCATTTCTGGGGCGACTTCATGCGACTTGCATTGACTTCTATACAGAAGTCGTTTTGTAAGTGGCCGTGGAAGTCGTGTGCAGGTCGCCTCGGTGAGGCGACCTGCAAGTCGTGCCGCCCCTGTGTGAACCAGGGGTTAGGGACTGTTAAGCTACAATGTATTAGATTTAACCTTTTGAGTTTAGATATGCTTTAAGTATGTGTTAGGTACAAAGTTATAAGATTTAATAACATCTCATTATATTACATCCACAGCTACCTCATATTCCTATGTATCATGTGGGAACAGGACTGATGTGAATTATTTTATGTCAGTTGAAAATAGCTGCAGAATTTGTTAGTATTATATACAGTAAGTGAATAAAATAAATACTAGAAAACCATTTGACTGCCTGCCTGCTCACTTGTTTCAGTGGAGATGCTAGGTCATCAAATTATTCTATCACTTACAGGGATTTAACTTAGTAACCCCTGTATTGGCATACAATACCAGGAGGCATGATCTGTCAACTTCTATGTGTATAACATGAGACATTATAGCCAGCAGGGCTCAGCAGCTGAGGCTATCAGAGCTCAATCAAAGGCAGTTTATTTTTGGGAAGAAATATACAGCATATAGCCTTTGGGGAGGACTCTGAACACAGAGAAACTCTTCTTTGCACTTCAAGTGGAACTTGACATTTTAAGTGGAATTTTACCCATAACAACTTGATAAAAAAATGAAGTTCTTTAGCAAGGAATATACATTCCACATTAATAATTATACTACCAAAATTAGTGTGTGCTGTAAATTGCCTCCAGCATTGCTCCTGTTTTTTCTTGACGGAGGCTGCCATTTTGCTGAAGCCCAAAGCCCCAGCAGTAAATTATAAAGTGGAACAAAACCCATTGATTTACAGATTTCAAAAAGCAGCTACATTCCTGGAATGTTAGAAATGCAAACTGTCACATTTGATTGTGTCCTCAACCAAACTGTCAAACCATCAAATGGCTGGTGTCCCAACTGACCACAGGTGCAGCAGCATGGCAGTTGTAGATCAAACAGAAGCAGCTTACTTGGCTGTAAAGGATGGGAGGGTATAATTCCACTTCAAGGCTGTCAGCAGATCGGCCTCTATAAATTCATCAGTGCCTAAAAAGGGCTAAAAATTCAGAGCAACTAAAGCATGTGCAGAGCAGGGTGAGATAGTGTATTATTGGATTTTTAACAGTATAGACACTTATTTTTTATGTTTTTTGCATAGCTATACCTGCAGAAGGAGCCAGCATGAAGTGATCTAGCAGGACTTCATTTTCTGACTAAAGTTCCACTTTAAAAGCTATTCACAATCAAAGCATATCTAAACCCCAAAATCAAACTGTAATATATTTCAGCTTATCAATCCTTAGTTGTGTGGCTGCATTCCTTTTTTTTTAGAGAGATTTTTCCTTTATTTTCACCTGGTGAAACACACAGTCACAGCCTATAACACATTTTTTGGGAAGCCACATGATAGGTGCATATCATTGCAATTTTTTACAGCAAGGCCAATTCTTGCTTTCATCAAGAGTACCTCTACAGGGTTATGGTGGGAGGGCACCACCGACACCCAAAGACCAATTTTTATGCACCTGTTACTTCTATCCAAAGTCAAAGTGACGGCAGAATGTATCCAAAAAATCTCTAATCTTGTTCCTGGTGCACTATATTGTGACCTCATCATACACACTGGCCCCCCCAGCTGTTGCTGAGCAAAATAAAGGCAGCTTGCAGGGAAAATGTCATTTTTTTGGCTTTATAAATGGAATTATTGCTACAGCAGATTCTAGACATGGTACAGATCTGCCACTTTACAGGTAGACTAAGGGGACCCACCAAGCACTATATTGGAAGGATTTTTTCATTTTTATGCTTTCACTTTAAAAATCAAAAAATCACCGCTCATTTAAAAATTATGTTTTTTGCAAACTTTTTTTTATTGATACATGTCCCCCAGGGCAGGACCCAGACCCCTATAACCATTGAATGCCCAAATACTTTCATATAAGCCTTCAAAATGGGCACTTTTCATTTTTGACGTTTGGGTCCCATTGACTTTAATGGGGTTCGTTATACGGGTCCGAACTTTTGCGGTGTTCGAAAGTTCTGGTGCGAACCGAACAGGGGTCCATTCGGCCCATCCCAAATTGTAAACGATCACCTTGTAAAACAACCCATTTAGTTTGAAATAGAAATGAAAGGCAAACATTTGTATATAGATATAAAAAAAAAATATAAGTACCTTTTTTCCCTTCTTTATAAGTGATCACATTCTCTCTGTCCTCAGTTGCATAAGAGCTGGGGGGGAGGAGAAGCAGCAGCACACTGAGCTTGCCAGTGAATGGCTGTGCAGTGTGTATCAGGACAAGTCTGATCATTGGAGGAGAGCACACTGAGTTCCCAGCATAGCTAGAGAACTGAATATAATGCTTAGTGTGGTCAGTTTTTAATAGGAAAACAGAGGGACTGGAAAGAACAGAAATTTCACATAAATGACGCAATACAAAGAGAACAGGATCATTTCTCATACAAGTACATGGTACAAGCAGGCACATATCAGGAATATGAAATGTTGGGGTAACAAACACTCTAAACTTGCAGGGGGGCACTTTTTTAGACTCTTAATGAGGCTTTACTACTATTTAACTGTATCTTGAATCTCTCTTTCAATTTAAACTCAATAAAAATGATTGAAGCAAAAATACTAGACTTACCGGCAAGATCAACCGCTAATAAAACAATATTAAGCCCCATACACAATATCAGATTTTCTGCTGATTTTTGTCTTCAGATTTACCAAAAACATGTAGTACAAGGGCCTGCCTGATTGCATACAAATTGAAACTCCTAAGGTTTGACCTCATATTATATGGTTTTGGTAAATCTGAAGGAAAAAATCAGCAGAAAATCTGATAGTGTGTATGGGGCTTAACAGATGGGACTCAGAAAACCAAGGATTGATACTGACAGTCTGCATCATATATGTATTTTATTTTTATTTTGTCCATATTTTCAATTACATTTTTATCATTAAGAGATATAGAAAATATAAGCCACATTAACGGTCATATTAACAAAGTAGTCTGTGTTTTTAACTGGCCCCACAATTATCTGTTTCCATATTGCTGGAGCACAGCCAGTGCAGTCATACTTTTTTTAAGTTCTTTCTCTGTCTCCACGATCTAACATGTCACATCCCTTTGTGTGCAACCTGAGAATTGGATATACACTCTCAGGATGCTAGGTCAGATAGACACTGATAACAAAGGTGGAGGGAGAGAAAGACATCAGTTAAAGCTGAAGTCTAGTTAATACATTTTTTTCTCTGCAGCTCTAGTTACATTACCTGTAATGAAGTATGTCCCACAATGTTCAGGCTGTTGGATTCTGTAGAACAGGGAAATGCAATTAGCAGACCTCAGGCTGTTGCAGAACTACAAGTCCCATGAGGCATAGCAAGACTCTGACACCCACAAGCATGACACCAAGAGGTAGAGGCATGATGGGACTTGTAGTTTTGCAACAGCTGGAGGTCCACTAATTGCATATCCCTGCTGTAGAGATTCTCACTGCAGGGCTGCCCTGTCCTCTTCCTGCTGCTGAATATCTGGTATTGTGAGGGTTAACCGTTTTAGGTCTCCAGGCTCAGCTGCACTAAGACCCCTTTCACACTGGGGCGGGAGGTGTGTCGGCAGTAAAGTGCCGCTATTATTAGCGGCGCTTTACCGTCGTTTTAGCGGTGGTATTCGGCCGCTAGCGGGGCAGTTTTACCTCCCGCTAGCGGCTGAGAAAGGGTGAAAAACCACCGCAAAGTGCCTCTGCAGAGGCGCTTTGCCGGCCGTATAGCCGCGCTACCCCATTGATTTCAATGGGCGGGAGTGGTGAAGGAGCGGTGTATACACTGCTCCTTCACCACTCCGAAGATGCTGCTAGCAGGACCTGCTAGCGCACTGCTCCAGTGTGAAAGCCCCTGGGCTTTCTTTGTTACTTGAGATCTGCGCTATAGCCAAATGACGGCTACAGCGTGGACCTGCTTTGCCGGGACTACGTCCATTGACGTCGTCCCGTGCACGAGCGGCCTGCGCGTCCCCTGCAGGGCGCGCGTGGTGTGCTCTGTGATCAGCTAGTCTATGAGACTCGCCTGATCACAGATCAGAGTAAGGGGTCGATCCCGACCCCTTGACACGTGATCAGCTGTCAGCCAATGACAGCTGATCATGTGATGTTAACAGAGCCGGTAATCGGCTATTTTTCTTCTCGCGCTGACAGCGTGAGGAGAAAAAAAAAGCTGATCACCAGCGGCCATGAGAGGGAAATTAGTCCCGATCACGGCGAGCTGATGCATATACTCAGTGCCCCCTGACAGTGCCACCTAGCAATAGGCAGCAGTGCCGCCTACCAGTGCCCACCAGTGCCACCCATCAGTGCCCACAGTGCCACCCATCAGTGCCCACAATGCCACCTATCAGTGCCCACAATCAGTGCCTCAACAACAGTGCTGCACATCAGTGCCACCTATCAGTGCCCATCAGTGTCACCTGCCAGTGCCCATCAGTGCCATCATCAGTGCCCATCAGTGCCGCCCATAAGTGCCCATCGGTGCCACCCATCAGTGCCAACTATCAGTGGTACCTATCAGTGCCCATCAATGCCACTCATCCTTGCCACCCATCCGTGCCACCCATCAGTGCCACCCATCAGGGTCCATCAGTGGCCATCAGTGCGACCTTATCTGTGCCCATCAGTACCGCCTTATCTGTCCCCATCAGTGCTGCCTTATCTGTGCCTATCCGTGCCCATCAGTGCAGCCTATCAGTGCCCACCAGTGCTGCCTCATCAGCGCATATCAATTAAGGAGAAAAATCACCTGTTTGCAAAATTTTATAACAAACTATGAAACATGATTTTTTTTTTCAAAATTTTCCTTTATTTTTTGTTTGTTTAGCAAAAAATAAAAATCCCAGCTGTGATTAAACACCACCAAAAGAAAGCTCTATTTGTGGGAAAAAAATGATAAAAATTTAATTTGGGTACAGTGTTGTATGACCACACAATTGTCATTCAAAGTGCGTCAGCGCTGAAAGCTGAAAATTGGTCTGGGAAGCTGCAAAGGCAGTCGCAACCTCACTGCTTGTTTTAAACCCTAAAAACGCATGAGGATAGTTGGTTGGGGAGCAGTAAAAATGTGGCTCAACCATCTGTTTTTACCACACCTCAACTGCAAGCGTAAACTAAGCCTTAGGGACTGATTCTGAACATTTGTTGATTTTCATGCTGGATCGGAAAAGGATTTTGGAATTTGCATTGCACTGTTTTTTATTGCACTAAGCAATTGATGTTCTTACATACTGTATAAATACAGCACATATTTTCCCAGATTTTTGTATGTTTGCACAATTTTGCAATTTTTTTTAAATAAACGTTTATGACATATGCACATATGGAAATGGTTTAATTTAGAATTTCTTTATTTTTTTTATACTAATCACTGTTTTTCTGAGCTACATTCTGTACACAAATATACTATATATACACTATGGGGGAGATTTACTAAAACTGGAGAGTGCAAAACCTGGAGCAGATGTGCATGGTAGCCAATCAGCTTCTAACTTCAGCTTGTTCAATTAAAGTTAGTGTAAAGTCTTGTTTTTTTTTTTTTTTATTACCAAACATGTTATACTTACCTGCTCTGCGTAGTGGGCAGTCTGAATCCTCCTCTTCTCGGGTCCCTCTTCGCTGCTCCTGGCCCCTCCCTCCTGTCAAGTGCCCCCCACAGCAAGCAACTTGCTATGGGGGGCACCCGAGCCGAGCTGCAGCTCCTTGTGTCCATTCAGACACGGAGCTTTGGTCCGGCCCCACCCCTCTCTCTCCTGATTGGCTAACTGGCTTTGATTGACAGCAGTGGGAGCCAATGGAGCCGCTACTGTGTCTCAGCCTATCAGGAGGGAGAGTCCCAGATGACCGAGGGACTCGTGGACATCACTGGATCTAGATGGGCTCAGGTAAGTATTAAGAGAGCTGCTGCACACAGAAGGCTTTTTATCTTAAAACATTGAATGCATTAAGATAAAAAGACTTCTACTTTTACAACGGCTTTAAGCTTTAACATAAAAACCTGGAAGCTGATTGGTTTCTATGCAGAGCTGCACCAGAATTTAGCACATCAACCCCTATATACAATATATATAGTGACATACTTCTTTGATATTAGCGCTGATCTTTATACTGCATATACAAATGTAATTTGCTTACTTAGAGCCCTTTCACACCGAGCCACCTATAGCGTCGGCGGTAAAACGACTCTATTTTTAGCGGCATTTTACCGTCGGAATTGCGGCGCATTTCGGCCGCTAGCGGGGCGCTTTTACCCCCGCTAGTGGCTGAGAAAGGGTTAAAACCGCCCGCAATGCGCCGCAATAGCAGCGTTTTGCCGGCAGTATCCTAGCTCTGCCCCATTGATTTCAATAAACACACCGCTCCTTCACCGCTCCAAAGAAGCTGCTGGCAGGACTTTTCCTGACGTCTTGCCAGCGCATTGCTCCTGTGTGAAAGCCCTCAGGATTTCACACTGGAAACAATGGAGCAGCTGTTTGAGGGCGGATTGCAGGTGCTATTTTTAACGCTATAGTGCCTGCAAAACGCCCTCGGTGTGCAGGGCCGGTCCCAGGCGGGTGCACGGGGTGCAGTGCACCCAGGCGCCAGAGAGGTGGGGGCGCTGAAGCGCCAGAGTGCTCCCCTCCCTCCTCCTCCTCCCCTCCGTGTCCAGAAATAGCGGCACCGCTGTGCTTTACATTGCTAGAGCGAGCCTGTCCCCCCTCCCTCCTCCTCCTGTCAGAGGAGAGCAGCCGCCGGAGATCGGAGCGGCTGGTCTCTGTGTTGAGAGAGACCAGCCGCGCAGTGACTTCGCAGGGGGGAGGGGGGGCGGCCCGTGCCTGCAGCCTGACACAGGTTCTCTCTCTCCTCCGCTGTCTCTCACTCCCGCTTGATCTGTTCTTCACCCGGGCGGCGCGGCTGCACACTGTCCTCTCTAGCTGCTGCCCGGGTGTTAATGTGTCTGTCTGTACTGATAGAGGGAGGTTTGTCCCTGGGGCGGTCTGTACTAATGGGGGGGTTGTCCTGGGGGGGCGGTCTGTACTAATGGGGGGTTGTCCTGGGGGGTCTGTACTAATGGGGGGGTTGTCCTGGGGGGTCTGTACTAATGGGGGGGTTGTCCTGGGGGGTCTGTACTAATGGGGGGGTTGTCCTGGGGGGGCGGTCTGTACTAATGGGGGGTTGTCCTGGGGGGTCTGTACTAATGGGGGGTTGTCCTGGGGGGTCTGTACTAATGGGGGGGTTGTCCTGGGGGGTCTGTACTAATGGGGGGGTTGTCCTGGGGGGTCTGTACTAATGGGGGGGCTGTCCTGGGGGTCTGTACTAATGGGGGGGAGTTGTCTTGGGGGGGTCTGTACTAATGGAGGGGGGATTTGTCCTGGGGGGTCTGTACTAATGGGGGGGTTGTCCTGGGGGTCTGTACTAATGGGGGGGAGTTGTCTTGGGGGGTCTGTACTAATGGAGGGGGGATTTGTCCTGGGGGGTCTGTACTAATGGAGGGATTTGTCCTGGGGGTCTGTACTAATGGAGGGGGGTTGTTCTGGGGGGTCTGTACTAATGGAGGGGGGGTGTTTGTCCGGGGGGTCTGTACTAATGGAGGGGGGTCCTGGGGGGGTTCTGTACTAATGGAGGGGGGTTTGTCCTGGTGGGGGGTCTGTACTAATGAAGGGGGGATTTGTCCTGTGGGGGTCTGTACTAGTGGAGGGGGGTTCTCCTGGGGGGTCTGTAGTAATGGAGGGGGTTTGTCCTGGGGGGTCTGTACTAATGGAGGGGGGGTTTGTCCTGGGGGGGTCTGTACTAATGGAGGGGGGGTATGGAGGGGGGGTTTGTCCTGGGGGGGTCTGTACTAATGGAGGGGGGGTTTGTCCTGGGGGGTCTGTACTAATGGGGGGGTTGTCCTGGGGGGTCTGTACTAATGGGGGGGTTGTCCTGGGGGGTCTGTACTAATGGGGGGGTTGTCCTGGGGGGGTCTTTACTAATGGGGGGTTGTCCTGGGGGGTCTGTACTAATGGGGGGGTTGTCCTGGGGGGTCTGTACTAATGGGGGGGTTGTCCTGGGGTCTGTACTAATGGGGGGGAGTTGTCTTGGGGGGGTCTGTACTAATGGAGGGGGGATTTGTCCTGGGGGGTCTGTACTAATGGGGGGTTGTCCTGGGGGTCTGTACTAATGGGGGGGAGTTGTCTTGGGGGGGTCTGTACTAATGGAGGGGGGATTTGTCCTGGGGGGTCTGTACTAATGGAGGGATTTGTCCTGGGGGTCTGTACTAATGGAGGGGGGTTGTTCTGGGGGGTCTGTACTAATGGAGGGGGGGTGTTTGTCCGGGGGGTCTGTACTAATGGAGGGGGGTCCTGGGGGTGTTCTGTACTAATGGAGGGGGGTTTGTCCTGGTGGGGGGTCTGTACTAATGAAGGGGGGATTTGTCCTGTGGGGGTCTGTACTAGTGGAGGGGGGGTTCTCCTGGGGGGTCTGTAGTAATGGAGGGGGTTTGTCCTGGGGGGTCTGTACTAATGGAGGGGGGGTTTGTCCTGGGGGGGTCTGTACTAATGGAGGGGGGGTTTGTCCTGGGGGGTCTGTACTAATGAAGGGGGATTTGTCCTGTGGGGGTCTGTACTAGTGGAGGGGGGTTCTCCTAGGGGGTCTGTACTAATGGAGGGGGTTTGTCCTGGGGGTCTGTACTAATAGAGGGGGGGTTTGTCCTGGGGGTCTGTACTAATGGAGGGGGGTTGTCCTGGGGGGGTCTGTACTAATGAAGGGGGGCTTTGTCCTGTCAGGGATCTGTACTAATGGAGGGGGGTTGTCCTGGTGGGGGTCTACTAATGGAGGGGGGGTGGTTTGTCCTGGGGGGGTCTATACTGATGAAGGGGGGTCTGTACTGAGAGAGGGGTTTATACTTAGTGGGGGTCTATACTTAGTGGAGGGAGGTCTGTACTGAGGGGCGACTAAAGTTGGTGGAAGGAGGGTGACACCATGTTATACCGCACCTGGTGACACCAACCCTAGTGACGTCACTGCAGCTGCAGGCTCTTCTTTCGCCCCTTCCCCTCCCTCTCCCTCTCCTCCGCACGTGCACTGCTATACTAGTGAGCGGCGCTGGCCAGCACAGCCTCCCACTATGTTTCTTCCCCCGCCTTCATATCAGCCAGGGAACAATAGAATAGAAAAAGGAGAAGAGGTTAGTGGGACATGTAGTCCCGAGGACTGGCAGCCCCACTGTAACACGGAAACTGCAGTCCACACAGCATGCTCAGCTAAATGGGAGAGAGAGAGATACAGGAGCCTGGGAAAGCTTTCAGGGAAGTGCACCCAGGACTCCAGAGGGAGAGGGCAGTGCTCAGGGAACACCATCAGAGTGGAAACCCCGCTGCCCTGCGCCACCAGAGGGAAAGCCACACAGCCTGGTGCCATCCCTGGCGGAGAAAGGAATGGAGTCATTGCCAGAATACAGATCTGGGTGCTACCCAGCGGAGTCACCACGGGCAATTCAGAGTGAGCTTACTCCTGATCAGAGGAACCATCGCTGGGTCAGGTGAGAGGGCCAATCGGCCATTATCTACTAATGTCCATAGGAACTGCAGTCTCTGACCATCTCCTGTATTATATCTGCAGTCTCTGACCTTCTCTTGTATCATGTCTGCAGTCTCTGACCATCTCCTGTATCATGTCTGCAGTCTCTGATCATCTCCTGTACTATGTCTGCAGTCTCTGATCATCTCCTGTACTATGTCTGCAGTCTCTGATCATCTCCTGTACTATGTCTGCAGTCTCTGACCATCTCCTGTATTATATCTGCAGTCTCTGACCTTCTCTTGTACCATGTCTGCAGTCTCTGACCTTCTCTTGTATCATATCTGCAGTCTCTGATCATCTCCTGTACCATGTCTGCAGTCTCTGATCATCTCCTGTACCATGTCTGCAGTCTCTGACTGTCTCTTGTATCATGTCTACAGTCTCTGACCATGTCCTCTACTATGTCTGCAGTCTCTGATCATCTCCTGTACCATGTCTGCAGTCTCTGACTGTCTCTTGTATCATGTCTACAGTCTCTGACCATGTCCTCTACTATGTCTGCAGTCTCTGATCATCTCCAGTACCATGTCTGCAGTCTCTGATCATCTCCTGTACTATGTCTACAGTCTCTGATCATCTCCTGTACCATGTCTGCAGTCTCTGATCATCTCCTGTACCATGTCTACAGTCTCTGATCATCTCCTGTACCATGTCTGCAGTCTCTAACCATCTCCTGTACTATGTCTGCAGTCTCTGATCATCTCCTGTACCATGTCTGCAGTCTCTGATCATCTCCTGTACTATGTCTGCAGTCTCTGACTGTCTCTTGTATCATGTCTACAGTCTCTGATCATCTCCTGTACTATGTCTGCAGTCTCTGACCATCTCCTGTACTATGTCTGCAGTCTCTGATCATCTCCTGTACTATGTCTGCAGTCTCTGATCATCTCCTGTACCATGTCTGCAGTCTCTGATCATCTCCTGTACCATGTCTGCAGTCTCTGACTGTCTCTTGTATCATGTCTACAGTCTCTGACCATGTCCTCTACTATGTCTGCAGTCTCTGATCATCTCCTGTACCATGTCTGCAGTCTCTGATCATCTCCTGTACTATGTCTACAGTCTCTGATCATCTCCTGTACCATGTCTGCAGTCTCTGATTATCTCCTGTACTATGTCTGCAGTCTCTGATCATCTCCTGTACCATGTCTACAGTCTCTGATCATCTCCTGTACCATGTCTGCAGTCTCTGATCATCTCCTGTACCATGTCTGCAGTCTCTGATCATCTCCTGTACTATGTCTACAGTCTCTGATCATCTCCTGTACCATGTCTGCAGTCTCTGACCATCTCCTGTACTATGTCTGCAGTCTCTGATCATCTTCTGTACCATGTCTGCAGTCTCTGATCATCTCCTGCACTATGTCTGCAGTCTCTGACTGTCTCTTGTATCATGTCTACAGTCTCTGATCATCTCCTGTACTATGTCTGCAGTCTCTGACCATCTCCTGTACTATGTCTGCAGTCTCTGATCATCTCCTGTACTATGTCTGCAGTCTCTGATCATCTCCTGTACCATGTCTGCAGTCTCTGATCGTCTCCTGTACTATGTCTGCAATCTCTGATCATCTCCTGTACCATGTCTGCAGTCTCTGATCGTCTCCTGTACTATGTCTATAGTCTCTGATCATCTCCTGTACTATGTCTGCAGTCTCTGATCATCTCCTGTACTATGTCTGCAGTCTCTGGCCATCTCCTGTATTATATCTGCAGTCTCTGACCTTCTCTTGTACCATGTCTGCAGTCTCTGACCTTCTCTTGTATCATATCTGCAGTCTCTGATCATCTCCTGTACCATGTCTGCAGTCTCTGATCATCTCCTGTACCATGTCTGCAGTCTCTGACTGTCTCTTGTATCATGTCTACAGTCTCTGACTATGTCCTCTACTATGTCTGCAGTCTCTGATCATCTCCTGTACCATGTCTGCAGTCTCTGATCATCTCCTGTACTATGTCTACAGTCTCTGATCATCTCCTGTTCCATGTCTGCAGTCTCTGATCATCTCCTGTACTATGTCTGCAGTCTCTGATCATCTCCTGTAACATGTCTACAGTCTCTGATCATCTCCTGTACCATGTCTGCAGTCTCTGATCATCTCCTGTACCATGTCTGCAGTCTCTGATCATCTCCTGTACCATGTCTGCAGTCTCTAACCATCTCCTGTACTATGTCTGCAGTCTCTGATCATCTCCTGTACCATGTCTGCAGTCTCTGATCATCTCCTGTACTATGTCTGCAGTCTCTGACTGTCTCTTGTATCATGTCTACAGTCTCTGATCATCTCCTGTACTATGTCTGCAGTCTCTGACCATCTCCTGTACTATGTCTGCAGTCTCTGATCATCTCCTGTACTATGCCTGCAGTCTCTGATCATCTCCTGTACTATGTCTGCAGTCTCTGACCATCTCCTGTACTATGTCTGCAGTCTCTGATCATCTCCTGTACTATGTCTGCAGTCTCTGACCATCTCCTGTACTATGTCTGCAGTCTCTGATCATCTCCTGTACTATGTCTGCAGTCTCTGTCCAGCTCTTGTACCATGTCTGCAGTCTCTGTCCAGCTCTTGTACCATGTCTGCAGTCTCTGATCATCTCCTGTACTATGTCTGCAGTCTCTGTCCAGCTCTTGTACCATGTCTGCAGTCTCTGTCCAGCTCTTGTACCATGTCTGCAGTCTTTGACCGTATCCTGTATTATGTCTGGGGACTCTTTCTAACAGAAGCCCTCTCTGTGTGCATCAGAGAGGTTCCCCTCCAGGTCTCATTAGTGTTCTCTCTTCCTGTATTTTCTTTATTGTTAAGAGATCATGGGAGGATTTCAGGGTAACAAAGACTTCTTAGGGGAGCAGCTCTGTATTTGAGTCATTGCCATAGAATCATTTGTAAAGGGGTGGAGTTGGTAAGATGACCACGCCCATGTGGGGGCGCCAGAAATATTTCTGCACCCAGGCGCCGGTGACCCTAGGATCGGCCCTGTCGGTGTGAAAGGGGTCTTAGTAAGGCAACCCAAAGGACAATGATGACATACACGCTATAATACCCAAAGCAAGCAAATCACATTTCTGATTTTCTTGTAGTGAATGATTTCTTGCCATGTATGATGCCGGTTACTTTTTAAATTATCCTATACATTTCAAATATAATAAAAATCACTCAATCTCTGTTGAGGAAGAGGATCAGCCAATCAGAGCTCTGACCCTCCCATTCAGTGGAAATTATGTGACCAATCATTTATTTTTTGAGATGCATAAGCAGTACTTAGGGAACGCACAGCAGCATTTTCTCCTGGAAAGATAAATATTTTAGCCCTCCTATTCCTCTTCTACTTACATACCAGGTTGCTAATACTGCTTTATGTTAACATTTGAGTATAGGTTCACTGTTTTTTGTACTGAGAATGACGCAGTTATTATTAACTACTGCAACAGCTACAATTTTATATCACAATGTGAAAAAAATGTCAAGAATTAACAAGTTCCCGCTCATTTCCAAACATCGTATTTTTCTTCTACTGTAAAATAAACTTCTATAAAAAGGGAATCATAGTAAGCGTCTGAGCAGTACACAATCACTGTTCTACTTACAACTTCTCCAAGAGTTAACCAAGTAGCAAAGTGCTGCAGATTGAGAAATGGGCACTATCTCTTTGTTTTTAGATTGTATGAGTTATAAAAACCCAATAGGAATGTAAGCATTCACTTGTGAACAATTTTCCCATACAAGTCTAACATACCACACTCTACAATACACTGAACAATGGATTTCCACAGCATTATTGCGACATAGATAATTGCCTGAATTTAAAATAAAACATTAAATAGCATGGAGTAAAACTCATGTTTTCAGCCTGGTAGATAAATAATTGCCAGAGCCTTTTCATATCCGAAGAGCTGCAGCCTGACACTTTTAGTATGCTTAGGTTGCCATCTTGTGGACAAACAGCAAACAACACAACTGCATGTATATGTGTACAGCAGCAAAACAAGATATGTTTTTTGTAAATTAGGACCTGCGAAAATCATTTAATAAATCTACATATAACTTTAAAGCCCAAATCTGGCTAATGCTTTTCATTTTGTTTTGTAGTAGGAGAACTGTTAGAGCCTCTGTCAAGTATTTAATAGTGTCTGTGCCCTTGCTGGACAGATTTCCCCTTTTCTTTTCTTTTTTTTTAAAGATACTGTTGGATGTAATGGCAAATCATCCCAAAAGGGATAAATACATACATACATCCCACAAAGATAAATACATTATAGACAAAAATATTTTTTAATCGTGTGATGTAGGGACAATTCTGAAAACGTGCAACAATGTTTTTACTGCTTTTGGTGCCCCCTCTTCCCCCAAATACAGGCGTCACAAGGATAGGAAGTGAAAATTCTCCCCAATGTCAAAGCAGAAAAAAAACCTGCTCAAAATGTTAACTCTTCCCCTTCTGTCCAAAACTAAAGAGAAACATGTTGGCCGGGTTTTTATCTTTTTTCTTTGTTTTTATGTCTTTTCTTGCATTAAGTTAGCAGTTTTATGCAATCACCCAACACCCTAGAAAACTTTGGGGTTGATTTACTAAAGGCAAATCCACTTTGCACTACAAGTGCAATCCAAGTGCACTTGGAAGTGCAGTCACTGTAGACCTCAGGGGAAGATCTGAAATGAGGGGAAGCTCTGCTGATTTTATCATTCAATCATGTACAAGCAAAAATGCTGTTTTTTATTTTCCTTGCATGTCCCCCTCAGATCTACAGCGACTGCACTTCCAAGTGCACTTTCAGTGCAAAGTGGATTTGCCTTTAGTAAATCAACCCCTTTGTGTCTACCCAACAGAAGAAAACCCTCAAAAGTGGGATTTTTAAGGCATATTAAACAAAAAATATATATAGAAAATATATAGAAAATATATAAAACCATATATAAAATTCTTATGGAAGGAACCATAAGAAAGCTTTGTGTCTACCCTTGAAATAAATTATTCATACTCACAGCACATGAGAGTTTAAAGAATGCAAAACTTGGCTTGTAATCGTTATTTTGAAGAGCATTTTTGTTTCCCTAATTCAAACCTGTTTAACTTTAAGGAGCAGGAGAAATGATTACACACATGTGTTATAAGCATAGTAATACTACTACTTTTTATTATTATTATTTAACTAAAAGGGTTGCTATACTGATTTTGTATTATTGGCTATGCTATTTGACCAATATAGAGGAGAATAGTGCTGAGAGAGTTACTTTTAGAAGCCCAATCACCCAAAAGTGATGTTTCAGTTGTAGGTGGAGTTTCATGTGATGAGCCACCCATTGACTTCTTATGTTTCTTATGGATTATAGAAGAAGATATTCCTGACACAGTTACAGATTTGGTTCTTGCCTGTTTTGAAATGGTTATCCTTATCTTGAGCTGTTCTTTCTTCTCTGTAGCAAACCGAGGAGACACAAATGACTTTATGTAATAAATGTAAACAATTTTCCCATAAAAGCCTAACTTACACACTCGAGAATGCATTTAACAATACATTTTCACAGCATTATCAAGGGTATTGCAACATAGATAATTGGTAAACCAAGTAAAGATCTTGATGCCTAAATCCCCAAAGAATATAAGATGCTGTCAGTAGATTTAATGTTCTACCATGTGCCAATTTTTGAGTGGACTGATCATTTGAAAGAGATAATGCACATGTCAAAATGTTACCATTATTCACCTTTTATTGCCATCTACTGTATGTCCCTATTAAGGAGGGGAAGGGGGGAAGGGCAAAAAATAAACACATGTTCAGCGAGGGATGGTTTTAGAGCCAGCTAGCAATGTTTTTATTGCTGTGTCTTCCTGTCCGAGTGACAACCATTCCCTCCATTCCCCAGAGGACTGTCACAGGAACATTAAATGAGGAAGAAATGTCTTCAGTGTAACAGACAACATTTGGGCTGGAGTTAGGCTTTAATATATGTTTTATTAATGAATTAGTGATCTAAAATGCAAAGAAGAGTGCCAGATGCCATCTTTTAACATTTGTGTGTAAAGACTTATTGTAAGTCAAGTTGCAGTTGCCTACCGCCATTCCTTTACCAGTGGCAATTTCCAGGCTGCCGTAATGGTAGGCTCAAGGAGGTAGGCTCAAGAACCTTAGGTTGTGTTCCACAGCCTAAGGTTCTGTATATATGGTTGGGCGTATGCAGAACGCAAAACTGAAAAGGGTATTGAGTTCAACTCATGGCAGAACCTAGCAAAGCATAGATTTTTCAGTGTATGTATGACAAGAAGAACATTGCCTGCAACATTTGCTCACTTTGATGATGCAGTATATATTTATTCATTCAGTCATTCATTCAGGAAAGTGTTTGATAGGCAGGCTGTGGCTTCCCTTCTTTACACAGATTGTGAGTAGTTACAGACCTCAGCATAACAAAACTTGAATATAGATACTGATCACCTGTAATGCATGGATGGATGGCACTGCACATTATGACAGCACTTCAGCTTCTGTTTCAAAAGAACTTTACCCTTTCTTAGTCTTGTCCCAAGTTGATTCTTTATACATTCCTATGGAAAGCTTGTAAATTCACAAAAATGCTGTATCATATACCCCCTGGTGCCCCTCCTTAGGAATTTGATGAGCCCTCACTTTATTTGATACTGGAAGCATAGAAAAGCCATTCAAGAGTTGACATCAGCATCCCTACATTTTGTAGCAACACAACACAGAGGTGCTTAAAAAAATAAACTTACATTGTATTAAGAATCTAAAAATTACAAAGTAAGAATATGAACAGTAGTCATGTAGGTGTGATATTGGTCCATTCTGCAACATGGTGCTTTTTCAGTGTGGTTGATTATTTCCAAAAGGCAGGAATACAATGTTGCCAGATGGTGCCATAATGACAGCAGGGTTGCCTGTATTGCTTACTTTTTATCTACATATTTACACATAAAAAAATTGACATGCTGCTGCTAACTTCTAAAACATTGTGCTGACACTGCTCCACAAAGCTCCTTTCTGTCTGGTGCAGCTCTCAAGTCCTTCCAATGGCTGAGTATATCTATCTCAAGGCCAACCTGTGTTTGTCAACTGTCAGGGCCAGTCATTATCCAACATTACAGAGTTCATATTATGCTATGTAAAATCTGTCAGTTTTACCGGCTGAAGTAGAGCCACCACTCACATTGTAAATCTGTCTTAGTGGTAGAGCTAACTATCATGATGAGTTGGGCAATGTGTTAATTCTGCTTGTGATTTTACTATTTTTTTAGATAATTTAATCATATATTTTTCATATTTTCTTTCTACCAGGATCCTGGAACTTCAACAGAATGGGGACATGGACCTATTAAAGCATAAATGGTGGCCACATAATGGACACTGTGACCTTTATTCATCAGTAGAACCTAAACAAAAAGGAAGTGCCCTGGACATTAAAAGCTTTGCTGGGGTGTTCTGTATATTGGCAGCTGGTGTTGTCCTGTCGTGTTTCATAGCAATGGTGGAGACCTGGTGGAGCAAAAAAAAAGGATCCAGAGTACCTTCCAAAGAGGTAACTATTTACACTGATGCAATGTAGAATAAATTTGTTCACTGACCAAGAGGAATGCTAATACGATTTTTTATTTAAGCAAGAACTCTGATGGTGTTATTGTTCTTGACATGGGTACCACACCTGTCATAAATGTTTACTGTATCCTCACTTAACCTGTAATGTAAATTTTTAAAACAACAACTTGAGAAGCAGCATAAACTAGTATCCAACTGCAAAGTAGGTCAGATGAATCAAATATTTAAAAATGTGATGAATTACCCAAAGCTTATTTCACATGCAGCCAGGAGAATCGAGTACATTTGGTTTCTACAATAATCCACAGTATTTGTTAGCAGTGCTGCCAAAATCCTATCTGGAGCCAAAAAGGAAGAAGTAAACAGATGCTTGAAATGATGACAGCCATATAGTAGCAAAGCATACTCTCAGCATTATAATATGCTCCATTTCTCCCTTCTTACATAATAAAATGATTCATGTGTGATCAGAAAAATTTGGATATGAAATTGTCAATGAAAAAGTGTTTAAATGTCATGTAAAGTGTCACCACAATGCTCAAAGACAGTATGATCACAATAAAACCCCCTGGATTTATATCTTGTTAATTCTATAAAGGGTGCCTGTCAAGACTGAAAATTATAGTTGTCTTTGATGACTTGATCTTTCTTGTTTCAGAAGCACATCAACATTTCAACAAGTCTAAAACCCTAAAACAAATCAATATGTGCACACAAAACTCAGAGGGATTTATTTACTAAAGGCAAATAGGATGTTTACTTTGCAGGGGAATATCCAATCATCTGCTATTAAAAAAAAAATAAAAGAAACAGTATTTTTGCTTGCACATGATTGGGTGATGAAAGTCAGCTGAGCTTCAGTTCACCTTTGTTCATTTTTTTTTCTAAATTCCAGCTCCCCTGTGTACTAATATAGCATTAATGTATAATTCTACACAGGCTTATCTCACTCTCTCTTCATAGATGTTTAAAAACCCAGCTTGGTCATTACTTCTGCCTTACAGACTTTAGGTCATGACACAAGAAGGAGTTAACCAGCTGATCTCATCAGCACACACCGTGCATCATCTACCCTCAGCTGGTCAACTCCTTTCTGTGTCATGACCTAAAGTCTGTTCAGGAAGTAAAGCAGAAGTAATGGAACAGTGTTTTTAACCACTAGGCTACCGCCCACCGTCATATGACGGCGGGATAAGGCAGCTTCTGTTCTGGGTGGACGTCATATGACGTGATCGCCCTCCCGAGCCACTAGGGGGCGCGCGTGCCCGCTGCGTCGCTCGGGACCCGGTGCGCGTGCCCGGCGGCCGCGATGTCCGCCGGGCACCCGTGATTGCCGGGTAACAGAGCAGGACCATGGATCTGGATCAATATACGCTTATTGCGATTTTTTTTTACCAAAAATATGTAGAAGAATACATATTGGCCTAAACTGAGGAAAAAATTTGTTTTAAAGAAAAAATTGGATATTTATTATAGCAAAAAGTAAAAAATATTGTGTTTTTTCAAAATTGTCCCTCTTCTTTTGTTTATAGCGCAATAAATAAAAACCACAGAGGTGATCAAATACCACCAAAAGAAAGCTCTATCTGTGGGGAAAAAATGATAAAAATTTCATTAGGGTGCAGTGTAGCATGATCGCGCAATTGTCATTCAAAGTGCGACAGCGCTGAAAACTGAAAAATGGCTTGGGCAGGAAGGGGGTGAAAGTGCCCTGTATTGAGGTGGTTAAACAGCCATAAAGACAGTGAGGTAAGCATGCGTAGAATAAATGGAAAGCTGTTTTATTTTTGCAAAATAAGTAAATTTAATTCTATTTTGGTACATAGGGGGACTGGATTTTTATTTAAAAAAAGGTGAACAATGGTGAACTTGGCCTAAGGGAAAATTCCCTTGCAACATGCATGTGGGTGGGGCCTACTCGCCCTGCATGAGGGGGTAGCTTTCACACAGAGCACTCTCATCAATGCCCGGTACAAGGAGGAGACTGCAGTCATGTGAAAAACCTAACATTAAGACATATAGGGCGTACACACGGTCGGACTTTGTTCGGACATTCCGACAACAAAATCCTAGGATTTTTTCCGACGGATGTTGGCTCAAACTTGTCTTGCATACACACGGTCACACAAAGTTGTCGGAAAATCCGATCGTTCTGAACGCGGTGACGTAAGACACGTACGTCGGGACTATAAACGGGGCAGTGGCCAATAGCTTTCATCTCTTTATTTATTCTGAGCATGCGTGGCACTTTGTCCGTCGGATTTGTGTACACCCGATCGGAATTTCCGACAACGGATTTTGTTGTCGGAAAATTTTATCTCCTGCTTTCCAACTTTGTGTGTCGGAAAATCCGATGGAAAATGTCCGATGGAGCCCACACACGGGCGGAATTTCCGACAACACGCTCCGATCGGACATTTTCTATCGGAAAATCCGACCGTGTGTACGGGGCATTAGAGATAAGCCTTTACACTGTGTGCAGTAAAAGTGCAGAATTAATCTGAAAAAGTGCTGTTCCATGTCACTACCTACTATAACGTGATATATGTTGCATTAGGAGGGATATGCTGAGCCTGTGCCCAGTCCAATGTGCCTCTGGTACCTCTCTTCCAGTAACAGAATGGGGTTCCGCTGTGCATATAGCGCAGACCTCCTGCGTGCACTCATTAACTCCTTCCCTGTGGCACCTTGTGACCAGGCCATGGATCTCCATAATGTGGGTTTGGCTCTGGTTGCTACTGGAAACCAGCCATTAGGGAGAGAGCCAGAACATCAACCCCCTAGCTACCAGAGGACCTGTCACCTTTACCAGGTACCACGCCTTACAAATGGTTGCTTTGTATCTTGAAGTAGTTCTTTGTTACTCATAACAACTACATTCATTTTACTTGTCTTGCTGAGTTAACCCTTTTTGTAGTGGTGTTTCTTCATACCCCTTTGTGCTTTACAAACCTTGGTAATTTGGATACACCAGAACCAACATGCACTTCTTTGAATAGCTTCTTCTTTGACCAGGCTTAGAACTTGATGCAACTTTACTGAAGAGACTTCAAAATTACAATCCAAACCCTAATCCTAACTATAGCTCTGTGGCTGCCCAGGCATACCTCTGTGAGGTGGTAGTCCATGCTAGTATTCTCCATGACTTGGATGTCCTCCAAAACACTGGGGCTTCAAACGAACTGCAAGGCGCAGCAGTCCCATGACCATAAGTCGAGCCAGGAGCTCTGAGAAGTAGCTGGAGATTACATCTTTAGGCTTGTCTTTGTCTTCTTCCAATGCACCAGCCCTCTGTGCAGAGCCCGTCTACCTTTTTATTTACAGCACGGGGAGAGGGCAGAGCTCAAAAAGACAGACAGGTTTAATCCCTTCCTAGCCTGGACAGCCTGTCTCATTTGATAACAGAAAACATTCCCCATGGAGGCAACCTGCCTACATGCATGGCCAGCCTATTTGCCTTTTGGTAAATCAACCCGCAAGATTGTAGAATTATCACTTAAAAGAGCTCTTTGCACTGTATAAATAATGAAGCTATATCCAACCAGAATACCATTTATAGCAGTATAATTGCTTTAATTGATTGAGCATACTGCTATTGCTAACAAGAGCACCAATATGTTGTAATAAGCATGCGGAATGGTCAGAAGTGCTCGAAATCGCTTGTACTGTCAAAAAGGGAGCGATACTTTCATTGAGCATTGGCAAACGTTTACAATGCATTGTAGCACTGTAGGGGTTGGAAAGAAGATGAACAGATCTCTTGTTGTCCATTGCTATTGAGAGCTCTTCCCATGAATGGGCACTGTTGGACTTCTGATATTTGATATGTGATTGCTTGATTTGTCTTACCATTGCTCTCTATTGTTCATAATTTTATTTTTTATTTTTAAACTGTATGAAGAGTGTGATGAGCATAATATCAACAGTGTTATTTTAAATTGAAAACCCATATTATTAACAGCATGCAATAAAAGACCAGCACAAGTGGCACAATAGAAAAAAAAAACAGTCGTTTGTACATTTCTGCATGTAGTTTTTTCATCATTTATCATTTTTTAAATCATATCCTCTAATACCAGATGTCCTTTCAGCCAAACATAGGCCAACTGCATGGCATGAGACAAATTACATCATTATTAATATGGAATATGCTGCTCAGTTTTTTAATACTTAGAGTGTAGAATCGCTCAGGCTGCAGCTGCTATTCAATCTGGTGACACAAGTGCTGTACAATAAATAGATCCAGAACTTAAATGACACTAACATTGTCTAGCGCTGATAATTCATGTGGAATCTCAGCTTCCAGAAACTGTTACAAGCATAAGTAGCTTATTTTGTAAATGCAAGAATAGCATGAAGCTTCCAATTCAGAATTTGTTGTATAAAATTTGAATTCAAATTTGGTTAAGGTGCTAGAAAAAAACATCCAACTAACATAAGTGAGATTATTTAATGCTCAGTACCTGAGAAATTCAGAGCATATTTCATTACAATTTAGGAAGGACAAAGTAGCCAATGAGGAATCGGTTTTCATCGATGCAGTAAAACAAAAATTTGCTACAGATTGGGGTTGATTTCCTAAAACTGGAGAGTACAACATCTAGTGCAGATGTGCATGGTATCCAATCAGTTTCTAACTGCAGCTTGTTCAATCAAGCGTTAAAAAAAACTGGAAGGTGATTGGTTTCTATGCAGAGCTGCACCAGATTTTGCATTCTTCACTTTTAGCAAATCAAACCTACCGTATTTGCCGGCGTATAAGGCGGCTGGGCGTATAAGATGACCCTCTAATCTTCCATTTAAAACATTGGTTTTGTGCTATACTTGCTGTATAAGACGACCCCCTTCCGACCAGTCTGTCAGCCTGTTGGATGTGCAGTAATGCCGTATGTTCAGTAGCTTCGGTAACAGGTAACATACTTTCTCACAGTAAACATACAGTATACCACGCTGAGCCAATCACGGTGAGCGATGAATTCTATTCATGAATACAAAGCCTGCTCGGATTGGCAGAGGCTGTAACATCATCAGCCCGTGCCTCTGACTCTGAAAGCCAATCGGAGCAGGCTACTGTATGTAGCCTGCTCAGATTGGCAGAGGTTGTTATTCCAATCCGAGCAGGCTTTGTATTCATTCATTGAATACATTGCTTGCCAGGATTGGCTCAGCGGTGTATACTGTATGTATACAGTATTACAGCTCATTCAGCGAGCATCAGGAGGGCTGTCATCCAGTGGGCGGCTTATGTATAAGACGACCACCGCTTTATACTCAGCGTATAAGACGACCCCCGCTTTTTGGCCTTTTTTTTTGTGTAAAAGGTCGTCTTATACGCCAGAAAATACGGTATTGTATAATGCTTTGAGGAAGGAACCTAACATGTCCTGAAAGCCTGCATATTTAATACAAGTTAGCCGATAAAGGGTATCACTTAACCACTTACAGACTGGAAGATTTTCCCCCAGCATTTTTTGTGATACAGCACTGCGTCGTTTCAACTGACAATTGCACAGTTGTACGATGCTGTACCCAAACAAAATTGAAGTCCTCTTTTTTCCCACAAATAGAGCTTTCTTTTGGTGGTATTCAATCACCTCTGCGGTTTTTATTTTTTGCGCTATAAACATAAAAAGAGCAACAACTTTGAAAAAAAAACAATATTTTTTACTTTTTGCTATAATAAATATCCAAAAAAATTAATAAAAAAAAAATTTCTTCATCAGTTTAAACCAATATGTATTCTTCTACATATTTTTGGTAAAAAAAATATTGCAATAAGCATGTATTGATTGGTTTGTGCAAAAGTTATAGCGTGTACAAAATAGGGGATAGATTTATAGCAGTTTTGTTCATTTTTTTTTACTAGTAATGGTGACAATCTGCGATTTTTTGTGGGACTGCGACATTCCAGTGGACCGATCGGACACTTTTGATACTTTTTTGGGATCATTGACATTTATACAGCGATCACTGCTATAAAAATACACTGATTACTGTGTAAATGTCACTGGCAGGGAAGAGGTTAACACTAGGGAGCGATCAAGGGGTTTAATTGTGTTCCCTGGGAGGTGTTTCTAACTGTGGGGGGATGGGACTGACTGAAGGAAAGGGAGAGATCACTGTTCCTAATCACAAGGCACAGCAGATCTCTCTCCTCTCTCTCCTCACCTGTCAAAATGGGGATCTGTCTGTTTACATTGACAGATCCCCGTTCTGACACTCTTTCCCGCGATTGCGGGTGGCCAGCAGACATGGTGGCCGCCAGCCATGCGCATCAGGTCCCCCACCACTCAGCGGGCATGTGCGCGCGCCTCCTTAAATAAACCGCCATATCTCTTACTGCGATTTTTGGGAATGAGCCAACCTGCCACAGTATAATGACTGCTGCTGGTCGGCAAGTAGTTAAACTGCCTTTTCCAATGTTGTAAAACCTAAATATCTTTTATTTATTGTGTTTTTTTGTAATGATTAAAAGTGCAACATTTAATTCAATTTTAGTAGATAGGTGTAAATTAAGGTTATTAAAGGCTAAGCTCACCTTTTTTTCCTAAAATCCAGCTCCCCTATGTACCTAAATACTATTAATGTACCTCAGGTGGAAAAATAAAAGCTTTCTTTTATTTTGAATACAAGGCCTTAGCTTAGCCCGTGCTGTATTTCTTAGAAAGCTTCAGAGACTCCCTGGTATAGATTTGGGATGGAGAAACCTGTAGGTCACAGGTTTACCAGCTGACCTCAGTAGCACACACCCTTCACCCATCAACTATGTTTTCACAGTATCCCCGGCATCTCTCCACACGTGCATATGCCTGGTTTCCCCAGCGACCCTTCAGACCTGCTCAGGCAGCATGCTACACTCCCTGGGGTCGCGTGTAGCCCACGGGACTCCCCTGATGTAGTGCCAGAGCCTGCCTGATTGGATACATTGGATAGATGGTGTGTCCTCCTATTATATAGTTTTGGTAAATATAAAGGAGATTGTACAGAGATTGTACAATCAGATTTTATAACGTATAACCACATTTATACATCTAAAATTACCTAGTTGTGCTTTCAGTGTCATTAATTGTTAACGGCACACCATACACAGAAGCAAACACACATTTTACCACATGAAAAAACAGGTGACAAATGCAGTAAAAACATGCAATTCGCACCTCACCAAAATGTCCCATGAGCTACTTTGCCAGGTGTAGTGTAGCCCATTGAAATCAACAGGCTGCCCTATGTGTGTCACTGGAAAAACGAGCAAAAAAAATGTGCTCCCACTACTCTAGGTGTGAATGGGGCCTGAAAGTGAAATTGGAGCATTTATACAAGAACAATGAACAACATATACATGTGAGCGCTAACATTCAACCAGTATGAAACAGCTGGAGCCCCCTAAAAGATACATATATTGCTCTAATACAAAGTGAATAAATGACTGAAGGGTGATTTCATAACTTAAAATAAATCATACAATAACAATAAAAATTATGAATTTGTGCTGATCAGCTGGAGACTGAAATGCTAAAGTCCAAAATAAAACTAAACTGAAAATGAATTAGTCCATGATAAGCTACTGTAGAAGGCAGCCCTGTAGATCAGGATGAAGCAATCCTCTGGGTACTGAAGAAGAGAAACAACAATGGCGCCACTCTAAGTGCAGTATTAAAAACAGATTTAATAAATCTTTAAAATCAAGTACTCACAAAGGTACAAGTAAAGCAGGCGTACAAAGGGTGAGAAAATCATGCCAGGTGTCCCAGTTGAGGTGTAGAGTCACATCATGCGGTGGCGTTCTATACTGCTGAAAGGATGCGCTGCTGGATACTCGCTGTGTCCTGTCACTGGAACGCGCTGTGTATAATCCGGGAAACAGAGTCACTTCCGGGTCTGTGTTGGGATAGGCAACGCGTTTGCGGAGCTACGCTCCTTCCTCAGGCCTCCTCAGCGAGTATCCAGCAGCGCATCCTGTCAGCAGTATAGAACGCCACCGCATGATGTGACTCTACACCTCAACTGGGACACCTGGCATGATTTTCTCACCCTTTGTACGCCTGCTTTACTTGTACCTTTGTGAGTACTTGATTTTAAAGATTTATTAAATCTGTTTTTAATACTGCACTTAGAGTGGCGCCATTGTTGTTTCTCTTCTTCAATACAAGAACAATGAGGCTCCATTCACATCTGTGTGCTTCCAAACGCATGGCAAACCATACAGAAAATGCATGCTTTGCCATGCGTTTTAGAAACACACTGCAAATGTGCATTGTGCTTGTGTTGTAATTTCATGTTCAAGGCACCCCAAGTACAGTAAATGCACCAAAAAGTGTGGTAATACACCATGCTCCACCCCAAAAAAAGTTCTGGAGCTCCTCTGGGGTGATTGTTGTGTGTAGGGCAACTCATTCAAGTAAATGGTCTACCCTATGTGTGATGAGTGAAAATGCTCCAAAACACCCAAAACAAACGCATGCGGGAACTTAAGTTTTTGCTACGTGGAGCCTAACAACTGAGTGTCTCCGTCCACTCCCTCATTTGTACTTGTATAAAGATAGCCATACACTATGCAATCTGATTGTGCAATCTCTGTACAATTTCCTTTAGATTTACCAGAACTATCAAATAGGAGGACACACCTGAACAATCAAATCAAACAGGCCCTTGTACTACATAGCTTATGGGAGATTGAAAGGAGGTTGTACAATCAGATTGTATAGAAAATCCGATTTCTTTGTGTCTACTATATGCGCTAAATCTTTTTCATTTTATTTTATCTGTTGGTTAAATATTGCTCCCTAACTCACCTAATGTTGATTGTCTTTTTGTCTTGACCTGTGAAGGCATTGTTGCCTACTCCTGGATGAAGTGTTATGATTAAGCGCTGTTATCTGCGTGAAACGCGTTAACAAATTTATCTCCTGGTGCTCGGTGTGGTGTATATGATTTTATTTGTTGATCACTACAGTAAAGGTTTTGGCATCCTTCTGGAGTATGCAGCCATTCATCCATTTTTCCATCTGCTAATTTTTGATTGTCAGGAACCAACCAAATGTATTTGTTTTAAGATGTGCTTGACTAGAGTCACAACATATTCTTGTTTTTACAGTTTACACCAGGGATATGCAATTAGCGGACCTCCAGCTGTTGCAAAAGTCCCATCATGCCTCTGCCTCTGGGTGTCATGCTTGTGGCTGTCAGAGTCTTGCTATGCCTAATGGGACTTGTAGTTCTGCAACAGCTGGAGGTCCGCTAATTGCATATGCCTGGTTTACACTTTGCACACCTAGAAGCTAATTAAGTGAGTGGATATAATACATTTAACAGTAGTATATTGACTCAAGGGACTAGTAATATGCAACAACCTCAATCTTAATTTCAACAGAATGCTTCAGCCAAAACTGTATTGACTGCTCCTCTGGGTTATGCATGGGGTACCTGTTGATGAACAGGAGATTGGGAATATGCAGGAACTAACTGTCTTTATACCCTTTTGCTGATATATGAGTGCTCAGAGAAGTTTTTCCTCAATGTGAGCCAGCTGCAGTTAGTGTGTCTTAGTATGCCACTTTGAGACCCACATTCTAATGAACTATAGTTGTTAATAACGTAAGGTGAACTGTACTTTGCATGCTGGGCAAGGCAACAGATTCTCCAAAGTGGAGAAAAAATGCCAAAAGACAAGTTTCCTTTAAGCATTCAGCACCCATTACTATTTCTCAGTATTTATAAAGCATCATCTTTTGTCTAAAGTTCAACTAAATGCCAGTAAAAAAGTGCTTACACATTTTAGTTATTTACATATTGTACATAGAGTGGGCAATATAAATTGCACTGTTGGAGTGTCCTATTTTTCATGCAAAATCTACCATAATTCAGAAATCTATATGTATTGTTTTTGCAGAAAATGTACTAACCAGTTTAGAAAATACTTTTACAGGATTTAACTGACATGCTTGCTTGTTCATTCTTTAATGTACATTAAAAGAATATATCAATTTTGTTTTGCTATAACACATTTCAAGCTGTCTTGTAGAACCATGTCCATTGCTTTCATAATACATCTCACGTGACTCCATTCTATAGTGACACTTTTAGAGTTACTACTAAGTTGCAAAAAGCCAAGCTGCATTACATCACATGATATCCTATCAGTCCTATCCCGTCTGTATGACAGCTGTAATTTTAGTATAGGTTCAACTCTGAAAGCTTGATGCCCCTCCTTTTTAAACACATTCTCAGAGGTTTGGCCTACCTCTTCAGATAGTAACAAGGATCATTTTGACTGCTGATCAAAGATGCTGGGTTTTGTCACTCGTTCACTAAGACAATATATATATACTGTATATACTGTATATGATATAAGCGGTCATAGATCTTTTAGAATTGATTCCATTTGTCAAAAATCCAGGAGATACAGCAGCTCAAGAAACAACTGAATAGACAGATTTACATGAGGAGATTTTCAGATAATAACTGTATTGTATCCAAAGTCACGCAACTGCAAATCGCCTAGGCTTATCAAGGGCTTACCTATAGGTACAAGTTATGCATGGGAGTTTACTCCCACTTTAAATGATCAAGTCATTTTTTATTTTGCTGAGTTTTAAAAGGTAACACGCCAGTTTTTAGTTATTAGTTCCTTCTGTTTTTAGTTATTAATAATTTTTATATATGGGCAACCAGGGCTGCTCAGTAGGTCTATAGGTCAAAGGTGCTTCTTAATGATAGGTCCTACATCGTGTTCAATCCTAGGCAAATATTTTTTGTACCCCATATTTTTAATGCCCCTGCAGTAATTTAAATTAACAAATACACACAGAATGCCTGGTTAGAACTGACTTTAATTAGTGGTTTGCTTTACATGACATGACATGATATAGTACATGTGAGAGCTAAAAAATATTTATATATTTCACAACCCTTACACATAGACAAAACAACATATTTTGTCTTTAACACTTTCAATAATCAACAACACAGCATAAAGATCTACAGAATATGTATTAAAATATTTCTGTAAAGTATCTATGAACTCTAGACTGACATCCCCGCTACTACATAATAGGATTTATTATTTACAGGCAGACATCTGTGGCCAGGAATCTCTTCTGATAAGCTCAAGGCCTAACGGAACAGTCATCGGCACAGCTGGAGGCCAAAGCTGATAGCCAGACTATTAAAAACAACCATCAACAGCAATTTTTTACTTCATAATTACAAACCAAAACTTACTAGGCATTCGCCACCAGCCTTCACTGTAAGTATCCTTTAAAATGAGGAAAGGTTTAACTTCAAGTGAAATGTAAAAGTAAACTATATACACACAGTAATTATTTTTACTGGAATAATATTCATAGCAAATTTGTGTTATACAGTATGTTGCTAGCTTTGCCCAAGTTAGATTTAATCCAGTATAAATCTGTGGCTTTCTAGCTGTTGTGGAACTAAAGTATTTTATAAATTGAACGCATCCAGCAAACAACCATTAAATTCTCCTAAGTGGCCATATTTTTGTAACCTAGAGATACCCAAATGTAATGTTAGTAATTTTAAGAAATAATAGTCCATTGGCCAAAAAATGCAAACAAGATTAGTGGCCTTTTTTCCTGCGGATACAGTTTCCAACATCTACTGCTACACTCATGAGTACCCCATGCTCATCTTAAGTATCAAATATTTTTCTATTATTTATAAGTATTTTACATTCTAGTAAGCATGAAAATTCAGTTCTGCAACAGTTAAAAGGATGCAGAGTCCCTCCCTCATTTACAGACCATCAAAGTGCTTAACAATTTAGGTAAGGGGACCTTCTAAAATTACTTTTTTGGTTATGTATCCAAATGAACCTTGATGTTAGTAATACAATACAAGAGTTCAATAAGTATTATTAGTAATATAAATGTTGAAAAAAACACATAAAACATTTTGATCACATACAAATTCTCCCTTTCTTCTGGTCCTTTGAACAGTTCCTTGTTCTTTATGAGTCATTAAAAAAAAGCTTTAACAAGATGGTACAGAATCATGCTTATATAAAAAAAAACATAGTAGTAATACACCGCGTGCACAATTATTAGGCAAATTAGTATTTTGACCAAATCATTTTTATGCATATTGTCCAACTGCAAGCTATATACACTTGAATGCTTATTGGACTTAAGCATATCAGGGGATGTGTATTTGTGTAATGAGGGAGGGTGGGGCCTAGGAATATCAACACCTTATATCAAGGTGTGCATAATTATTAGGCAGCTTCTATTCCTCTGGCAAAATGGGCCAAAAAAAGAGATTTAACTGACTCTGAAAAAGTATTTCAGAGAGATGCAGCATGCTTGAAATTGCTAAGATATTGGGGCGTGATCACAGAACCATCAAACGTTTTGTTGCAACTAGTCAACTGGGTTGCAAGAAACGTGTTGAGAAAAAAGACGCAAATTAACTACCCAAGAATTGAGAAGAATCAAACATGAAGCTACCAGGAAACCATTATCCTCCAGTGCTATTATATTCCAGAACTGCAACCTACCTAGAGTGCCCAGACATACAAGGTGTTCAGTGCTCAGAGACATGGGCAACGTAAGGTAGGCTGAAACCTGACCACCACTGAACAAGACACATAAGTTAAAACATGAAGCCTGGGCCAGGAAATATCTGAAGACAGATTTTTCAAAGGTTTTATGGACTGTTGAGATGAGAGTGACTCTTGACGGACCAGATGGATGGGCCTGTGGCTGGATCAGTAAAGAGCATAGAACTCCACTTCCACTCAGACGCCAGCAAAGTGGAGGTTGGGCACTGGTATGGGCTGGTATTATTATAGATGAACTAGTTGGACCTTTTTGTTTTGAAAATGGTCTCAAAATCAACTCAATAAATTTCAAACCTACTTCCAGTTTTTAGAAGACACTTTCTTCAAGTAGTGATACAGGGAAAAGTCTACATCTTTAAAGAAGACCATGATATTTATGCAGGACAATGCTCCATCACATGCATCAAACTACTCCACTGTGTGGCTAGCCAGTAAACGCCTTAAAAATGAAAGAATAATGACATGGCCCCTTTCCTCACCTGACCTAAACCCTATTGATAACTTGTGGGCTCTTCCTAAATGGGAGATTTATGGTGAAGGAAAACAGTACACCTCTCTGAACAGTGTCTGAGAAGCTGTGGTTGTTGCTGCATTCAGGTTTGAGGTTTATTAACATTTTGGATTGCCCGAGAGCACTGTAGTTGTTCAATAATTAAATTAATCCTCAAAAATACAACTTGCCTAATAATTGTGCATGCCGTGTATATTTTTTCAAAATGAAATAGGCACACAAATTAAAATATTAGTTCATAGAAACGTTCTCTGCATTTTTCACTGTTATCTTCTAAATGTTCTAAATAACCTTTAGAAGTGTTTAGCATATTTGATGTAATTTCTTTAAAAAAAAAGAGTTTGCACAAGTCATAAACCTATCTAGAAATTTCTTCCATTTTGTTTCTGCTCTCAGTGATAGAGTTAAGATGGATGTAAAAATTTTAGAGACCATCAAAACAGTTTACAGTGCCTTGAAAAATATTCATACCCCCTGAAATTTTCCACATTTTGTCTTGTTACAAAAACTTGTCACATAATTGTGAAGTAGAAGGAAAATCGTAAGTGGTTTTCAAATTAAAAAAAATATATATATATCTGAAGTATGGTGTGCATTTGTATTCACCCCCCTGAGTGAATACTTTGTAGAACCACCTTTTGCTGCAATTACAGCTGCAAGTCTTTTTGGGGATGTCTCTACCAGCTTGGCACATCTAGAGAGTAACATTTTTGCCCATTCTTTTTTGCAAAACAGCTCAAGCCCTGTCAGATTGGAGAGTTTGTGAACAGCAATTTTCATGTCTTGCCACAGATTCTCAATTGGATTTAGATCTTGACCGACTGGGCCATTCTAACACATGAATTTGCTTTGATCTAAACCATTCCATTGTAGTTCTGGCTGTATGTTTAGGATCGTTGTCCTGCTGGAAGGTGATCCTCCGCCCCAGTCTCAAGTCTTTTGCAGACTCTAACAGGTTTTCTTCTAAGATTGCCCTGTATTTGGCTCCATCCAATTTCCCATCAACTCTGACCAGCTTCCCTGTCCCTGCTGAAGAAAAGCATCCCCACAACATGATGCTGCCACCACCATGTTTCACAATGAGGAGTGGGTGTTTAGGGTGATGTGCAGTGTTAGTTTTCTGTCACACATAGCATTTTGCTTTTATGCTAATAGTTCAATTTTGGTCTTATCTGACCAGAGCATCTTCTTCCACATGTTTGCAGTGTCCCCCACATGGCTTCTCGCAAACTACAAACGGGACTTCTTATGGCTTTCTTTCAACAATAACTTTCTTCTTGGTATTCTTCCATAAAGGCCAGATTTGTAGAGTGCACAACTTATAGTTGTCCTGTGGACAGATTCTCCCACCTGAGATGTGGATCTCTACAGCTCCTCCAGAGTTACTATGGGCCTCTTTTGTTGCTTCTCTGATTAATGCTCTCTTTGCCCGGCCTTTCAGTTTAGGTGGACGGTCATGTCTTGGTAGGTTTGCAATTGTGCCATATTCTTTCCATTTTCGGATGATGGATTGGACAGTGCTCCATGAGATGTTCAAAGCTGGGGCTATTTTTTCTAACCTAACCCTGCTTTAAACTTCCCCACAACTTTATCCCTGACCTGTCTGGTGTGTTCCTTGGTCTTCATGATGCTGTTTGTTCACTAATGTTCTCTAAGAAATCTCTGACTCACAGAACATCTGTATTTATACTGAGATTAAATCACACACAGGTGGACTCTATTTACTAATTAGGTGACTTCTGAAGGCCATTGTCTCCATTAGATTTTAGTTAGGGGTATCTGAGTAAAGGGGGCTGAATGCAAATGCACGCCACATTTTGTAAGTTTTGAAAACCATTTATCATTTTCCTTCCACTTCACAATTATGTGTCACTTTGTGTTGGTCTATCACATAAAATCCATTTACGTATTTGGTTGTAACATGACAAAATTTGGAAAACTTCAAGGGGTATGAATGCTTTTTCAAGGCACTGTGGTTATGGAGACCTATAGATAATACTAATTAACAGCAAACTGCAGCCATAGCCTTGCATAAATAGTAGTTTTAAGGATGAATGCCACTTTAGAAATAAAGAAGACCCTGGCATCCCCCTACAGTTATCACTGGGTCTGCCTCTACACTGTATCTGTACACTGTAAAAAATGCAGAGTAAAATGAAGGACATATTGAGAACTAATGCCATTACATTATTTCCTTGGCACTGAAATTTTTTTTTTTATTACAGTACTATATAACAAGGCCCACTTAGGCCTTATCATTAGCAATGGTTTAGATTCTAGGGCCCTTCAAAAACTGTAGTGCCGCAGGCACAGGGAGTGAATGGGAAGTACAGTGTCCATAGAAATCAATGAAAAACATAGACAGCTATTGTAATAAAGAGCTCACAATCCCCCAAATCAGAGATGCCTGAAAGGTGCCTAATCTGCATATAAATACCCTTTAACCTCCCTGGCGGTATGATTATTTCACATTTTTGATGCTGAAAGCGGTACAATTATTTTGCACAGAAATTTGGCGGTTTATATTATAGGCCTGTTATTCTTAGGAATAATTCACTTAACTCTGTCCAAACAAGAGTCTGGTAGACATCCCGGGTATGATAAAGTTTGAAAAACGAAATAAAAAATTATAATATAATAAATAACTATAAATAATTATAACAAATAATAATATAATAATAATAAAAATTCTTCAATAATCAAATCAAAAACACTAAAATTTGATCAGTTGCAGAATTGTCGCTGTCGTTACTTTCAGTGTTTGATGACGGATTTCCCCACAAATCCTCTCAATTCTGCAAGTGATCGCTGTTTTCTAGCTGGTCTAAAACCACTTTTGATGTAAATGGACGGTTTTGGTTGCTATGGACAATCTCCAGTTTCCAGGCAGAAAGAACAGTTTTTATAATATAAAACTGCATGCAGGACACTGGACAGACCACTAGGGACAAAGGGGATGTGTAATTATTTGATACAGTACTGTAATCTGTAAGACTACAGTATACTGTATCTGTACTGTGTGTTTTACTTTTTGAATTTGGCACCAAACTCCGTCCCCGTGCGTCACAACGCTCGCAGGGAACGGAGCTCGGCACTGTGATCGAGCGAGACACGGCAGCTCGCAGATCACTGCGGGGAGACATCGCAGGATCCAGGGGACAAGGTAAGTATCCTCTACAAGGATCCTGCGATGCAATCTCGAGTCTGGCTCAGAGATACCACTTTTGGTATTGAAAATCCACCCTGAGCCAGACTCGGGAATACCGCTAGGGGGGTTAACATTTAATACTGTTTTGGTTTTCTGACCGAGTTAAGGATGTGGGTATCATATGCTATGTGTAAAATTTCATACTGAAGCTCTTTTTTTTTGTAAATCTTTAACCACTTGACCCCTGGAAAATGTACACCCCTTCAGGGCCAGACCATTTTTTGCAATATGGCGCTGTTACTTTAACTGACAATTGTGTGGTCATGCATTGCTATACTCAAACAAAATGTCACTGTTTTCCCACAAATAGAGCTTTCCTTTGGTGATATTTGATCACCACTGCATTTTTTATATTTTTTATATTTTGTGTTGACAATTTAGAAAAAAAAAAAACAATATTTTTAACTTTCTACTATAAAACATATCCACTAAAAAAAATTAAAAAATCACATTTCTTCAGAAATTTTGGCCAATATGTATTCTGCTACATATTTTTGGTAAAAAAAAAAAAAAAAACTCACAATAAGCGTATATTGATTGGTTTGCACAAAATGTATGGCATCTAAAAACAATGGGATACATACTGTAATTTGTATTTATTTATCTTTTAAACTAGTGGAACTGCAATATTGCAGCAGACAATTGGACATTTTTGATATTTTGTGGGAACCAGTGATACTAATACAGTGATCAGTGCTAAAAATATGCACTTTCATTGTACTACTGACACTGTCTAGGAAGGTGTTAAACATCTAGGGCAATCAAGGGTTAAGGGTTAAATGTGTGCAAAGTCAGAGTTTTTGTATACTGTGTGAGGTGCTTTTACTAAGAGAAGTGATGGATTTTCTTTTTTTCTTTCCCTGCAGGGAAAGAAAATCCATCACTTCCCCCCCGTCAGAAGAGAGCTCTGCCTTATTTTCATAGGCAGAGCTCCATCCTGTGTGTCTTCCCGACCAGTGGACATTCGATGCCTGGCACCCACTGATCAGCTTCTGCTGTGACAAATCACAGCAGAAGTGATGCACCGGCGACGTGCGTGTGCTCCACCTACGCGGAAGTGCAGAATCACATATATATATACAGAATCAGGGACGGATCCAGAGTATAGTTGCAGAAGGGGCACTGCCCGAAAATAAGGTGTTGCTTACAGAACTAAATTTAACGTATCATACAGTGTACAGAGGTCTGTAGTATGTAGAGCAGTGTACAGAGGTCAATAGTATGTAGAGCAGTGTACAGAGGTCAGCAGGATATAGGGCAGTGTAAAGAGGTCAGTAGGATGTAGGGCAGTGGACAGAGGTCAGTAGTAGGTAGGGCAGTGTACAGGGGTCAGTAGTATGTAGGGCAGTGTACAGAGGTCAGTAGTATGTAGGCAGTGTACAGAGGTCAGTAGTATGTAGGCAGTGTACAGAGGTCAGAAGTATGTAGGGTGGTGTACAGAGGTCAGTGGTATGTAGGGCAGTGTACAGAGGTCCGTAGTATGTAGGACAGTGTACAGAGGTCAGTAGTAGGTAGGGCAGTGTACAGAGGTCAGTAGTATGTAAGGCAGTGTACAGAGGTCAGTAGTATGTAAGCCAGTGTACAGAGGTCAGTAGTATGTAGGGCCGTGTACAGAAGTCAGTAGTAGGTAGGGCAGTGTACAGAGATCGGTAGTAGGTAGGGAGTGTACAGAGGTCAGTAGGATGTAGGGCAGTGTACAGTGGTCAGTAGGATGGTGTACAGAGGTCAGAGGATAGAGGGTAAGTAGGGCGGAGGACAGGGGGCAACAGGAAAATGTACAGGGGTCAGTGGAATGAAGAGCAGTGTACAGAGATCATCAGAATGTAGGACAGTTTACAGGGATCAGTAGAGCAAAGAACTAGATGTCACCAGGTGGGTCAGAATGGCACACACTGGGGGGGGTGAAAGGGCACAAACCAGCGGGCTGGGAGGCACACAACAGGGGGTTAATAAGGAAACACTACAGGGGGTCAGGAGGGCATACACTGGGGGGATTGGGAGGGCCCACACCAGGGACTGGGAGGGCACACACCAGGGGGCTGGGAGGGCAGGAGGATCCACAAGGGGGGTCAGGAGGACACACATCAGGGGGTCAGGAGGGCATACACTGGGGGGTATCAGGAGGGCACACACCAGGGGGCAGTCATGATGCTTTGATGAGCCCAATTTCTCACTTTGCTATATGAAGATGCTAACAGCACCTCTATGCTAGGCTGCAGTATCTTAGCAGACTTAGCTTAGAGGTGCCTGTAAACGAATCCACGATATACTGCAAGATGATTTTTTACCTCCAGGAAGGCCCATTCGCTCAAACCCTCTGCTCAGCTGCTCACACCTCCCTCTTCCAGGTGGGCACGATCGCGGGGGGTCAGGCACACCCCCATCCTGACCACTCAAGCAGCAGAAATCAGGAGGATCACACCCACTCAAGCAGGAGCCTGCAAGAGAGAGGCTAGAAAACTGCTGGGGGAGGTACAGGGGGCGGAGAGTCCAGTGCCAATTTGTAATGGCTGTGAGTTGTCCTGGCCGCGGCTCTGTCATATCCTGGGGGGGCTCTGCCTCGGAGACGGAGTTGGTAATGTTTTCTCAGGGAGAGCAATTGCCCAATTGCCCCCCCCCCCCAGATCTGCCCCTGTCCAGGATTCTGCACAGCACGGCCACCCTGTAGCAGTAAATCTGCTATGGGGCAGTCGGCAAGTGGTTTAACCTCTTTCTTTAATTGACCTTTTACAATTTAGCTCAGATTGTGATAACAATGTTAATACAATAACCTATATAATAATTTAATTGTGAAGACATATATTTTTTTTGTCTTTGTTGAAAGCTTAAAATAATTTACAAAAAAAGTCTATTCTGCTTACAAAATAAAACAGGATAATAGAATAGAACATTATCAACATAATCATTGTTTCAAACAGGATGGAATATAATGTAGCAATTTTCTTCAAATTTTGAAAAGCAGATGCATTCAATTATTTTTACTTTGTATAATGTTATAAAATTAGCATTATTTATAAATTAAAAAAATAACAAGCAACAATTTCAGTTCTGGTAGGCATGTTTACACATCTTTCAATAATCATAATTCTGTTTTCTTTAAAAACACAAAACTAAATGCAGCTGCAGTTTACATAGCTCTCCAGTGTAGGTTTTCAAGTATTCATCATTATTAAAATGCTTGTCATCTATTTTAAAAATACGCACTGAATGGCATATGTTTTTACACATCAGCAAGTATTGTAGTACATCCAATTCTTGTATAGCTAGTTATTTTATTTGTTTTTGAGCAAACTCATACTGTTTCCACCTCATTTTGCTTTATTTGTAATTCCATGAAAATAAAGCATGCAGCATTGCGTAAGCTTGCCAAATAGATTCATACCTGTAAAAGCATCTGACAACAGAGGTAAGATTATGTGCCTGATAGTTAAAGATACAAAATGGAATTCCAGTGACATCTATTGCAATCTGAAAATAGAATTATAAAAGCACAAATTTGGAAAGTACAGCAAAGACATCTAAGGGAATGATTATGGACTATGGAAAATAGCCCTCTGAACGTTCCTGTGAATAAATTCAGTATTTGTTACTTAGGCCTATTACATGTCCCTATAAAATTTAGATCTAGTTTCTATTTTTTTTTTTTTTAATAAGCGCATTCAGATTTGAAAATGCAATGTTCAACTCTTTTAAATATTAAACAACTGCTTATTATTTCATACCTTTATCTGTTTTAAGTAATAAACTATTGCTTACTATGTCATACTTTGTAGCTATGTGTGCACTTATTGCCCATGCTCCTGTGTTCAAGAAGTTCTTAAATCCTGTTCAGACAAATATGGGTTTACGGTATTCACAGGGCATTGATTTAGTAAAGTAGGAAATGTAGTTGTTGTTGTTTGTTGGTTGTTTATTTGCACATTATTGGAGGATTAAAGAAAACATAGCTTCAATAAGATCAGTAAACAGTCCCTCTTCATTTAGTACATCAATTCCACAGCATCATTATTGAAGAACAAAAGCTTATAGCAAATGCATCATAAAGTTTTTAATGGTCAAGTTACACCAAGTCTAAAGCTGTCCATACATGGTTATTTTTTTTTCAGCCAGCTAAACCAATTCTCCTATCCACACATGAAAATGAACCATTTCCTCCATCCACATATTCAAGGTAGATGGGGGAATCCTACCAGCTGTGTCATTGTATTCTGACAGTGGGGAGACTCCCCCCCCCTCAAATACAAAGGCTGCAGCGCTGATTGAGCTGAAATTTACCAACATTTCCATTGCTTAGCCACAGTCCTCAGCAAACAAAAAATGAGGGCAGAAACAGTCAAGGAAAGCACCACACCCCATGTAAATTGTAGACAAAATGAAAAAAAGGGGGGAAAAAAAGGGGGTTTATAGAGCCCCCGGGACGTTTAAGGTGCTGATATACTGGTGATAGATAAAGTAAGTAAACATGTATGACTTATCCATAAAAAAGATTTTATTACAATTAATATAAATTACACAACATGGTTAAAAATGTATCAAAATCCACATCTCAAAACAAGGGCAAGTAATCACAGAGATACCACTCAATGGAATACCACTCTACATGTTTCGCTCATTGGGAGCTTCTTCAGGAGTTTTGGTACACATTAAGAAGTGCTAAGAATAATAGGAAAACCTGGATTGTATTAAATAAAGAATATTTCCAATGAATAACACCAGGAATATACAGGCATCACGTAGGTCTCCCAGATAAAAGCAACCGTCCACAAGGTATATCCTTAATAGAAAGGACAAAAAAGTATATATGTAAAAAACATAACTGATTAACACATAGAGGGGGACAAAAAGTCTGACACCCTGTTTGTATTCAGCAGTTCGGTGCCCACAGATGGCAAAACTGAAGTCCAAAGTGGTATATATATATATATATATATATATATATATATATATATATCTCAAGAAGTAGCTGGAGGGGGGCGTGGCTTGGCAATGGCGCTGTGAGGCTGCTTCTTCTGGGAGCTCCGTGCCTCGTATGGGCTGGGAACCGGTTCTAGTACACCTACCGTGTAAACAACTACATGTCCATGACGGACAGACCTCCGGGATCACCCGCAGCCAACAAAACCGCGGACATTGCAGCTTATTTTCTGCGGAATTCGGCCACTCCGTCACAGGCCCCGGAATCCAAGATGGCGCCGCCGCGCAACAACAATACAGGCACAGCATCGCTCAAAAAGACGGGCAAGGGGCTCCCCAGTGCCTCTCAAGGTAACGGGTCTCTCCATAACAGACCGGACTCCCCGATCCTATCCCCAGAAATCCCGGGGATAGACAGTTGCTCATTTGTCCAGATTGTACAATCTGCCAACACACAGGGGCCAGCACTACCTGAAGGCTGGAAAGAGCTGATCGCCCTTCTCCCCACTAAAAAAGACATTTCTGACTCTGCAGCCACTATTGTGAATACCCTTTCTAAAGAAATCCATGACCTTAAGCAGAGGATAGATACGGTGGACTCTAGGGTATCTGAGGTGGAGACATCCACTTCCCACCTAGAGTCCAGAATGTCAGCCATGGAAAAGGTTCATGTTGATTATAAAAAGCGCTTGATCCTGATGCAACTTTCCATAGATGATGGCGAAAATCGCAGCAGGAGAAACAACATCAGGGTGCGCGGCCTGCCAGAAGCCACATCAGGGGGTGATCTTAGAGCTACGATAGTGGCCATATTTAATCGATTGCTGGACAAACCACCTACAGATGAGTTGGAACTAGACCGTGTGCACCGTGTACAGGGCCCTAAGGGAGGAGATGATCCCGCGCCGAGAGATGTATTGGCGAGAGTCCATTACTACACAATCAAGGAAGAAATTCTACGAAGGGCATGGACCCAAGGCCCCTTGGACTTTGATGGTGCTTCCGTGCAACTTTTCCCAGATTTATCGCGACTCACCCTGCGCATGAGAGGCCAACTACGACCATTACTTGAAGCAATCAGATCAGTAGGTGCCACATACAGATGGGGACACCCCTTTCACTTGATTGTGCTGAAAGGGAACAACTCTTTTGTGCTGCGATGGCCGGACCAGCTTCCCGACCTGTTTGGTTTCTTGGCGATCCCCGGTTTCTCTGTACCCAACTGGCTGGACTTCCCAACCACCTTCAACAACCCACGTTCTGCATCACCAAGACCCCAAAGATCCAGCAGACGACAATGGCGCTCAAGATCCAGGATATCCCCGAGAGACAATCTCACCTCACCGGAGTCTTGATTAGACTATCCTTCCTGAGCTCATAACATATCCACACGGTTCTGTGAGTGGGTCATGTATAGTTTAAGGGGCTTATTATGTATGTATGTCACTGGGATGTCTTGCCCCTCAGTGCAGAGATGTAATGTCTAAAATGGTTGTTTAGACCCAAATGCCGTGGAGGCCTTATTGCGGTGCCTCCCCCCCATGTCCCCGCACGCCTAACAGGGGCATTTTTCTTACCCTCCGTTCATTGTTTTTCTTTCATTTTTTGTTGGGGACATGGGGTGGCGGCGCTGGAAGTGCCCTGATTTCAAAGACACGGAATTGTGTATAACTTATTACTGTTCTGATACTTGACATTAGAGTTCACTATGATAGCTATGTGGCGGACAGAAAGTTGGTGTATGTGTTTCTCTATGTGTGTATGTGAACTGCTTTACAGGGGTTTACATACACGCGGCCTGAAGGTTCTGCACATAGCAATAGAGAGTTGTTTTTAGACTTTTTATTAGTTTGTGTTCCGTTTATAGCGGTAATAGTTTGATATCTTTTATTATACCGGTTCTCTCCTGTCGACACGTCTCCCGCTGTGTCGCAGAGACTAGTCTTCCACACCCACTAATAGGTAGCGCATACGTGCGCAAGGCTTAGTATAGCAACAGTTGGATAATTTATTTGTCCTTCTTAGTATTATTCTCTCTCTCCTCTTAGCTTCACTTCCTTCTTCCTTTCTCTCTCTCCCAGTCCTCCCCACTACTCCTCCCTTCTGCCTTCCCCCCCCCTTTCTTCCGCCCCTCCCACCCCCCGCTTTATACCCCTCTGAGCATTCTCTTTATCTATATATTTTTTGTTTGGTATTGGTGCGCAACATGGCCCCCCCGGGAATTCCCTCGGGTCCACACACACGAGGAGAGATAAAATTTACCTCCCTCAACGTCCGGGGTCTGGCGACACCGGAAAAACGCTCCAGATTACTCTCAGATCTGAAAAAAACACGCTCGCAGGTGGCATTCATTCAGGAAACGCATTTCAAACAGTCGGCAGTTCCCAGACTTCGCAACAGGGACTTTCCCAACGTGTACCACGCTCCCTCCCCTTTGTCAAAATCGAAGGGGGTTAGCATATTGATAGCCAGATCTTTACCGTGGACACTGTTGGAGGAGAGAGCGGACCCACTTGGGCGCTACCTGCTCTTAAAAGGCAAAATCAGAAATACCACAGTGACCCTGGTCAACGTCTATTTCCCTAATTCTGACCACCTGTCCTTCTTGCGATCACTCATTCCCTTAATCCTAGAATTCCGAGAGGGTTTGTTCCTGATGGGCAGTGATTTTAATTTTGCCCCTGTGCCACTACTTGACGTTTCGAGAGGAGCGTCTCACTTGTCCTTCGCCTACCTGAAAAAACTCAAACAGGAATTGACTGGCCTGCAGTTGGTGGACCCCTGGAGGATCATGCACCCGGAGGAGAGGGACTATACCTACTTCTCTGCGGTGCATGGAACCTACTCCAGGATAGACTTTTTCCAGATCCAGCATAAAGACCTCCCTTATGTCACCTCATCCCAAATTGATTACATTTCCCTATCTGATCATGCTCCCACGCATGTAACCATATGCTGGGACACGGAACTCAGATCCCCCCCAACATGGAAACTAAACGAGTCATTGTTACAAATCCCAGAAGTACGTACAGAGATAAGTAGGGCACTAACCAATTATTTCTCAGAAAACACAGACCCCTTGATGTCTGCTATGACAATATGGGAGGCCCATAAATGTGTAATAAGGGGTGAACTAATTAGGATCAGGGCTGCAAAAAAAAGGGAAAGAACCAAACAGATCGATCTTTTGATATCCCAGGTGCGGTCTCTCGAGCTGCTACACAAGAAGTCTTTGGCCGAAACACACCTCAAGGCTTTATTGAAGGCCAGGGGTGATTTGAAGGACCTTTTGTACTATAAAACGCTAAAGAATCTGGCTTGGGCCAGAAGATCTATGTTCGAATTCTCCAATAAGCCAGGTACCATGTTGGCCAGACTCCTTCGTGGTCCGAGACAGCGCACTTACATTCCATCTATAGTGAACTCACAGGGGGCAAAGGTCCATACCTCCAGGGATATAGCCAGTGAATTTGTTGAGTACTACCAACAATTATACAATTTGCACACGGGGGAACCTGTTGGATTTTTGGCGGAGAAGGAGAGGTCAGCGGGTGAATACATCAGGTCCTCGGGTATGCCTACTTTGCCAACTGATATAAGTGACGCCCTTGAAGCGGACATTACTCAGGAAGAACTATTGCTAGCCCTGGCACAAACGAAGCCCAGGAAGGCACTGGGGCCGGATGGCTTCACCCTGACCTACTACCAGACCTTTGGGCCTAACCTATCGCCGCATTTTCTGAAAGCGTACAACACATTAAAGGAGGGTAGTACTAACATGGTAGACTCACTACGGGCATTTATATCCCTGATCCCAAAAGAAGGGAAGGATCCCAACTACTGCTGTAACTATCGCCCGATTGCATTGCTTAACGTGGATCTGAAATTATTTTCCAAAATCCTGGCCAACAGAATCTTGCCACATATCCCACATCTGGTCCACCTAGACCAGGCAGGGTTTGTGCCGCTGAGGGAGTCGAGAGACAACACCATTAAAGTTCTCAATCTCATACATGAAGCGAGATCAGTCAAGAAGCCTTTTCTGCTCCTCTCCACGGACGTGGAAAAGGCTTTCGATAGGGTGGCCTGGCATTTTATGCGGGCCACCCTGGAGCATATTGGTATGGGCCCAAACATGAGAGGCTGGATATCATCTTTGTACTCGGCTCCCTCGGCGGCGGTACGGGTCAACGAGTGGCGTTCGGAATTCTTTGACATTTCAAATGGGACGAGACAGGGGTGCCCCCTGTCCCCACTAATTTTCATTCTGACCCTCGAACCGTTCATGTGTAGCATCCGAGGGAACCCCAATATAACGGGAATTGCAAAGCCCTCTGGACATCATAAAATCGCGGCCTTCGCCGACGACCTGATTTTTTTTGTCTCCAACCCACAGATCACTCTGCCCAACATTTTGTCAGCTCTTCGGTTATATGGGGAAACATCAAACTTCAAAGTCAATTGTGCCAAGTCCGCGGTGTTGAATATCACATTACCAGCTATGGTAGCAACAAACATGAGCAAATCTTTCCCCTTTAGGTGGGCGAAGAAATCTATCCGCTACCTGGGGGTGGACATCACCCCGGACTTGGCGCACCTGTATACCAGCAACTTCATACCCCTACTTCAGAGACTTAAGATAGATCTCCAGACGTGGCACAAACTTACCTTGACCTGGTTTGGGCGTTGTAACGCCCTGAAAATGACGGCCCTACCCCGGATTTTATATATACTTCAAACATTACCGATCCAGTTACCAACTACTTTCTTTAAGCAAATTCAGTCTATCATTAGAGAGTTTATCTGGTCTCATAAATCCCCCAGAACAAAAATGCAAACATTAACTAAACCCAAAGAAAAAGGGGGCATGGGTCTCCCGGATATCTTTTGATACTACCAAGCGGTTCACTTAGCAAGGATCGCCGACTGGCACTGCAACAGAGACTCCAAACAATGGGTAGGAATGGAAATTGAAGATTCCTCTATGCCCTTACTCCCATCCCCGTGGCTCATGTCCACTCCGCCGGCAGACATGAAATCCCACCCGCTAATAGGTGCCACCCTCCAGGTGGCGAGGAAAGTATTCCGTACCACAGACATATCACTGTTACCCTCCCCCATGACTCCTATTATAGGTAACCCGGACTTTACCCCCGGACTCACAAGTCGCAGATTGAGACAATTAACGATTTGTGAGAAACAGTCCCTAGGTGAGATTTGGCCCCGGGGAGAATTCCCTACTGCCTCCACTCTCTCCAGACTCATGGAACCTCCATTAGACAGTCTCAGCACTCTTCAACTTAGACACTATCTGAAGACCCTCCAGAAAATACCCTATGTCATTCGTAGCCACACTCCTCTGGAATCTCTCTGCAAATCTGGGGAACCTATAAGACACACACTGTCATTCTTATACAGTATCCTTACGAGACAAGGGGAGGACTCAACCCCAGAGTTCCTCCTGAAATGGGAAAGGGACCTGGGGACTCAGCTCTCCACTCAGCAAAGAGAGAAGGTCTTGGTCTTGGCACACAAGTCATCGATTGCGAGTCATTACCAAGAAGCGGGATACAAAATCCTGACCAGGTGGTACAGAGTCCCATACGTGTTACATAAAATGAACCCGTCGCTGTCAGATAGGTGTTGGAGGTGTGACAGGGAAGTGGGAAGTATGCTTCACGTCTTTTGGTCGTGCCCACTCCTGAGACCCTTCTGGGAAGAGGTGACTTCGACAATCCAAAGTCTGACCTCGGTCGATCTCAAGGATAACCCGGCCGCATGCCTCCTACACCTGACCACGAGACCGATTCAAAAGTACAAGAAAACATTAACAATGCAACTCCTGAACGCAGCAAGAACATGCATTCCGGCGCTCTGGCGGAATCCCCTACCTCCGACCAGGGTCCTGTGGTACTCAAAAGTTAACTGTATTTTACGCATGGAGGAACTGACGGCAACCCTACAAAACAAAGAGGAACAATTTATAGACAAATGGAGACCCTGGAGATATTTTGTTGGTACAGACACATATCTACAGGACATAGCCCAGACACAATCCTTATCTACCAGAGAAACAACCCCATGGACCCCGCTGAAACAGATATCTGTACACATCCCTCTGGGGTGTGACGGGTGGGACCAAGTTGGGGGCGATGTCGCGGCCATGCCTTTACAACCTCTTCTTTCTTGCCCCTTTCTCACCCTCCTCCACGCCCTCCCTTCCCTTTCTACCCCGCTTTTCTCCCCACCTCCCATTCTTTTCTTTTCTGTAGTTTCTTTTGTTCTGACCGCTCACTAAGCAGCCGTGGTGACGGCGATAACAAATATAATGTGAAGATATTATTTAAGGTGAGCAGGAAACACGCACCTGTATAGCAAAAGACATTTCTGTCTCTAAAGATTTAAATATTATAGTATATATCAAAACTGTTCATAAACAGGTTAAGGTTTATGCAGGGAGGCCCATTGGTAGGCAACCTTGATATAATATGTATGGAACGGATATACTTTTGGCTGGAACACATGTATGCTACCACATTTGTTTGGTAAATAACCTGATCTTGGTCTACAGTTTTACTGTATATGATTCAACAGTAGGAACGTATGGAATAAGTGACCTGCTGTAACCCGGACTGTATTTCTATGCCTTCTGTATATCAAAATAAAGGAATTTAAAAAAAAAAGAAGTAGCTGGAGGACAAAACACAACAAAAAGTCCCCAGTTAGATAAATCAATGTAAGTAACCCATCATGGGGTCACATATAGCCATAATGGAGACACTTACCCATAGAGTACATTCAGACAGGCTTGTGGATGGGAGGGAGAAGATCTCCCCCTGAGATAGACAGCCTACGACAGAGAAAATGGCGGCGACATGCCGCATTCTTATAGTTCTTCCATCCTGGCGGTGTCTGACGTCACCGCCGGGATGTGGACATGTAGTATGGATGCCCCGATGGGCGTGTAGACAAACAGAAGCGGCAGAGGCCATTGCGGAGCGACTCTTACTGCATCACACTCTGCAATGCGCATGCGCCAAAAAATGAAGTCGAGCAGGGCACGTCGATATGACGGCAGAAGCCAAAACCGCCATCTTGAAGAAGAGAGAAAGCAAAATAGGCACAAACCAAATAAGAAAAAAATTATTTTCGAGAAGGGGCCACTGATGACAGCCTATATCAGGGAAAGGGAAATTAGAAGATGTTATTAATTATAAAGATGGCACTGTCGCATGGATTTTATGGAAGTATTTCTGTTGTCCAAAAAGTAGCCATATCGGGGACTAACACCAAAAGGGCAAATGGAGACAGGGCGATTGATTATTCGCCCCTTTCTCCAGGTGCCCCTGGCGTCCGTGTGAGCCAATGGAGAAGGACGGAAAAGCAAATAAATGAGGGTCCACGGAATGTCTGATTTGGTAATATCATTTGGCAAAAATTAATTAATTGAATCTCTTTGGGATAGAGCTATTAAGCCACATTCAGAAATAGCCTGTAAGAAAATAAAATTCAATGCAGCAGAAAGGGCAAATAACAAATAAATATACGAAGAAATTTATTATTGCAATTAACATACTCTGAAGCACATATAATTGAAAAAAAAAGGGAGATGTGCAGAAATAAATTAATCAGTATTAGAGAAAAGGTTTAAAGCTGAATGCATCATTCAAGACAGGATATTTTAAGGCTGATAATTCATGTATCCAGCGTGCCTCTTTTTGTAAAAGTAACTTATCATAATCTCCTCCTCTGTCACCAGGAGGGATATGTTCTAGGGCAAAAAAATGCAATTTACTACTATCATAATTGTGGTGTAATCCGATGTGCTGGCTAATCGGAGTTTCCATTTTTTTTTGTGTATCAGAGAGACATGGTCTCTTATTCGACAAAAAAAGGGTCGTTTCGTTTTGCCAATATATAACATTTAGCATTCACACTGCATAATATATACAATGCCTATAGACTGACATGTCACTGAAAAGTGGAAGAACTATAAGAATGCAGCATGTCGCCCCCTTTTTCTCTGTCGTAGGCTGTCTATCTCAGGGGGAGATCTTCTCCCTCCCATCCACAAGCCTGTTTGAATGTACTCTATGGGTAAGTGTCTCCATTATGGCTCTATGTGACTCCATGATGGGTTACTTACAATGATTTATCTAACTGGGGACTTTTTGTTGTGTTTTGTCCTCCAGCTACTTCTTGAGATATAAATATATATATATATATATATATATATATATATATATATATATATATATATATATATACCACTTTGGACTTCAGTTTTGCTGTCTATGGGCACCAAGCTGCTGATCATGGATTCTGTTTGGCATATTTATTCATTTTTGCAATGAGGACATTTCACCTTTAGCAAAAATCTTTTTGATTCTATTAAAGGTAATCCCCAATACAAACAGGGTGTCAGACTTTTTGTCCCCCTCTATGTGTTAATCAGCTCTGTTTTATACTTTTTTGTCCTTTCTATTAAGGATATACCTTCATTCTTTGTTCTTCTTTGGCCACTTGTGGACGGTTGCTTCTATCTGGGAGACCTATGTGATCCCTGTATATTCCTGATGTTATTCATTGGAAATATTCTTTATTTAATACAATTCACATTTAACTTTTGGCAGCCTGGTAAGATTATGAAACTTGATCAATTTTTGTGACGTTGATTGATCCCTTTGATTTTCTTGATTTTTTTTTTATTGTTTTTGTCATAAACCCATGTATGATATAGTATCCATATAAATGTATGTCTATGATATGTAATAACTCCTCTATGATATTTCATCCATGTTCTCTTATTATTCTTAGTACTTCTTAATGTGTACCAAAACTCCTGAAGAAGCTCCCAATGAGCGAAACATGTAGAGTGGTATTCCGTTGAGTGGTATCTCTGTGATTACTTGCCCTTGTTTTGCGATGTGGATTTTGATACATTTTTTACCCATGTTGTATAATTTATATTAATTGTAATAAAATCTTTTTCATGGATAAGTCATATATGTTTACTTACTTTATTTATCACCAGTATATCAGCACCTTAAAAGTCCCGGGGGCTCTATAAACCCCCTTTCCCCCCCCCCCTATTTTTTGTTTTGTCAACAGTCCTCAGCAGTTTGCCATGCTCCATATGAATTGAATCATTATTATTATTATTATTATTACTGTACAAGATTTATATAGCGTCGACAGTTTACGCAGCGCTTTACAACATGTGGGCAGACGGTACACTTACAATACAAATCAATACAGGAGGGATCAGAGGGCCCTGCTCGTTAGAGCTTACAATCTAGAAGGGTGGGTCAAGTGGAAACAAAAGGTAATCACTGTGGGGGGTGAGCTTATGGAGAAAATGAAAAAAACAGTTGTTGTTAGGTGTGGGTAGGGTAGGCTTCTCTGAAGAGAAGGGTTTTCAGGGATCATCTAAAAGCTAATAGAGTAGGAGATAAGCGAACAGATTGGGGTAGGGCATTCAATAAGATTGGAGAGGCTTTGGAAAAGTCCTGGAGGCGAGCATGGGAGGAGGTGATGAGGGAGCTAGAGAACAGATGGTCTTGAGAGGAACGAAGAGAATGAGTAGGTTGGTATTTAGAGACTAGGCTAGTGATGTAGCTGGGGGCTAAATTGTGGATGGTTTTGTACGTAGTTGTTAGTATTTTGAATTTAATTCTTTGGCCGACCGGAAGCCAATGAAGGGATTGACAGAGAAGGGTAGCAGAGACAGAACAATTGGGAAGGTGGATGAGTCTGGCAGCAGCATTCATGATGGATTGAAGAGGTGATAGACTATGTAGAGGTAAGCCAATGAGAAGGGAGTTGCAGTAGTCAAGGCAAAAGATGACCAGCATTAAGAGCTTTGTTGTGTCATTGGTTAGAAAGGGGTATATTCTGGAAATGTTGCAGAGGTTGAGGCTGTAGGATTTGGACAGTGATTGGACATGGTGCTTAAAGGAGAGTTTGAAGTCCAGGACTACACCTAGAACCTTGGCATGTTGGGATGGGCTTATAGTTGTGCCATCAATTTTGACAGAGAGATCAGGGGAAGGGGCATACGAGGGAGGAAAAATTATAAGTTTGGTTTTGGATAGATTGAGTTTGAGGAAGTGGTGTGACATCCAGACTGATATATCTGATAGTAAATTAGTGATACGTGAGGAGACAGAGGGAGTGAGCTGAGGGGTAGAGAAATAGATTTGGGTGTCGTCAGCGTACAGGTGGTATTGGAAGCCATGGGACGCTATCAGCTGACCCAGGGAGGAGTTGTAGATTGAAAATAGGAGTGGTCCAAGAACAGAACCTTGGGGGATGGAGTCACGGAGACCAAAGGCGTGAAGTTTTTTGAGGAGGAGGGGGTGGTCAACCGTATCAACTGTATCAAAGGCAGTAGAGAGGTCCAGGAGTAGGAGTACAGAATAGTGTTGATTGGTTTTGGCCGTTAGCAGATCGTTTGTTAGTTTTAGGAAAGCAGTTTCTGTGGAGTGTTGAGGACGAAATCCAGACTGAAGGGGATCAAGAAGGCTATTATCAGCGAGGTGGATGCTCAGTCAGTTGTAGACCAGACGTTAGAGGAGTTTGGATAAGAAGGGGAGCAAGGAGATGGGGCGTAGGTTGTTAAGATTGGATGGGTCCAGTGAGGGCTTTTTATGTATGGGTCTGACAAGTGCATGTTTTAGAGAGTTGGGGAAGATGCCAGAAAAGAGGGAGAGATTGAAGATGTGGGTTAGAGAGTGAAGCATAGAGCCAGAGGGTGAATGTAGCATTTGTGAGGGAACAGGATCCAGAGGGCAGGTGGTAAGGTGGACATTAGCAAGTAGTTTAGCAACCTCGTCTATAGTGGTGGGGTTGAAAGAGGGAAGTAATGATTGTGCCTGTGGGCATGAAGTGTAAAGCGTGGAGGGTATCGGAACAGTAGAGATCTCCTTACAAATTGTATCAATCTTCTGTTTGAAGTGATTGGCAATCTCCTGGGCAGTGAGTGAGTTGGCGGGTGGAGGCGGTGGAGGACGAAGTAGAGAGTTGAAGGCAGAAAAGAGTTGATGGGGACGGGATGATAAATTCCTAATGAGAGTGATAAAATAGATCTGCTTGGCAGTGAGGAGGCTGGAATTGTATTTTTGGAGGGCAGATTTATATTGGTTGAAATCTCTCTGAGACTACGACTACATTTTTTTAGACTTCTAGTAACATCTGTTTGCCAAGGTTGAAGGGGTTGGGGCCTGATTCTGTGTGTAGTGAGGGGGGACATTGAGTCCAGAGAGGCTAGAAGTGAGACGTTGTGGACCAAAGTGGCTAGGTTGGTGCAGGAAAGGGGTGAGATTTTGTTGTAGAGGTTGTCATTAGCAGAGCAGAGAAGAGAAGGGTTGAGATGACGTAGCTTTCTGCGGGTCATTTTTAGGCGTTTGGAGGGAGAGGAGGTGGAGGAGAGGGAGAGAGTGAAACTAATAAGGTGGTTATCAGAGAGAGGGAATGGATAGTTAGGGAATGGATAGTTAGAGAGGTTGCATGGAGTGCAAAGGTGAGAGAAAACGAGGTCAAGGGTATTGCCTTCGGAGTGAGTAGGAGCATGTATCCACTGCTTCAGGTCAAAGGAGGATGTTAGGCTGAGAAGTTTGGAAGTGGCAGGAGTGTTAGTATAAACAGGAATGTTGAAGTCCCCGAGAATGATTGTGGGGATTTCAGAAGAAAGAAAGTAGGGTAGCCAGGCAGAGAAGTCATCAGAGAAGAATCAAATATTTTCTACAGTGAAAGAACTTTAAATAGAGTTATTCCTCATAAAAATTATTCTGCAAGCTTCAACTTGTACATCCTCTCCAAAAAGGTATCTGGACCCTGCGATGACTCAACATTGGTATTCATGAAGCCCGTCAGCTTATTAGAATGTCAGGAGTAATGAACACTAATTGTAATTGTTTTCTTGTAAACATATGGGCTCTTTAACCAATACAGATTCTTGACTTTGGTGTATAGACCTTTAGCAAATGCTGAAGCCAGGTATGTTTGGTATACATTAGGTGGCACTGCCCATAAAACACTGGTAGTAAATGTGTCTTTGGACAGGGGTGCCTTTGTCAACATCTGTTCACATCGTAACAACAACACACAGTGGGCATATGCTCAAGAAGGCTGTAAGGTTGATTGAACCCTTTGCTCAGTATCAGCACAGCTGAAATGTACTTCCATCACACAGTGCATGTGGCAAATAGGGTTAGGAGTTTCACTGTGGATTTGTGTACATGATAAAATTACTTACAGTTTTATGTCTGATTAGGCCCAGCATGATATGTTTTAAGGTTCCTATTGAATACTGTGCATTTCCCTCTCTTTCTCTTTTTACCAGGATGACAAAGAAATTGACCTGGAACATCTCCACCGACGTGTAAATAGCCTGTGCACTGATGATGAAAGCCCTCATAAACAGTTTTCCTCCTCGTCAGTTGATTTAACTCCGCTAGACATCGACACGTTGCCAACACGGCAAACTCTGGAGCAAATAAGTGATTTCAGGAACACTCATATAACCACTACAACCTTTATACCAGAGCAGATACAGACACTTAGTCGTACCTTGTCAACAAAAGCTGCTTCTGGTTTCTCTTTTGGCAATGTACCTGAGCACCGAACTGGTCCCTTCAGGCACAGGGCACCCAATGGTGGATTTTTCCGAAGTCCAATTAAAACTATGTCATCTATTCCATACCAGCCAACTCCCTCTCTGGGGCTCAATCTTGGCAACGATCCTGACCGAGGTACCTCTATATGAGCCTTAGGGAGCCCTCATCATTGTTTTGTTCTGGGACTCTCTTTGCCAGGAGCATCTGTAAAATTATGAGACTAACATGGATGTATTTTTTTATATCCAAATTATTAATAACAATTTTTGACTCCTCACTTTATTCTTCCTTGATCCTTTGTCTGTAAATGTGTTTTAGAAATTCTAAATTCACTTCACTGGCTCATTTATTGTTATTTTCTTTTATTATTCTTCTGTTTGGAATGTTAAAGTATTATGATTCTCCATTGGTTTGACACACACATCTGCAATAACTGAAATTGTTTGCATTGTTTACGGATTCTCCTATGTACTCTGCTGCTGCTGTGTCCTTTAACTATGGACCAAAGGCTAACCCCTGCAGTATAGAACAAAAAACCTATTCAGGCCGAAAGATAAAATAATGCAATTTTGTAGGACTACAACAAGCCATTACTATGCCAGTAAAGAATACATTTAAACATATTTTGCACTGTAGCAGTGCATTTGTAAATTAATCCATTATCATTATGTTTTTTTCTTTTTAATGTACAGCATATTTTTGGTACAAACGTCCATCGCATCATATACTTGTATGTGTATGAATGTATGTATGCTAGAAAGTGTATGCATACATGTTCTTATGCATTGTGGATTGTGTCAGAACCTAAATAATGGACATTATTCTTTTATAACATCGTAAAATTACTTAACAGCATACTTTCAGACTTATTAACAGATCATATCTCTGTACAGCAAACTATGGAGAAAAACGGTCAAAGTTAGTTTTTTTTTTCTGTTGCTTGTTTTTTTTTTGTCTTTCTTTATTTTCAGAAACTGATAATCAAATTTAAATTGAAATGCCTTAATAGAACAGAGCAAAACCAGGGTATGTGCTTGAGCCCAATAAAACCCCAGTGGAAACAGGAAGCTTTAGACTGTTGAGGACACTCCCTAAATCATCAATGGTACCCAGCAGATAAAAGGGAATTGCAGCATTTCAACATAGTACTAGTAGTTCTGGGTAACATCTTTACCTTCGCATGACAAAATGTGAGCAAAAAAAATATTTTTTGTCATTTTGTGATGCATTGATATGCTATAGTTTCCTTCATCTTCTTCTCTACACTCTTGCAGCTTAAAGTGTCCCTTTACTGACATTAAATCTAAACAAACTAACACACAATCAGTGTCTGATCTTAACTTTAATCTATACCTCTTGTCAGAGCCTCTTCAAAATCCTTGTTCTTCCTAGTATGGGGAACGGGTGACATGCCCCCTGCCTCCCACAATGCAGTGTTCAGGGCCAGAGCTCTATCACTTGGAGAATTTGAATTACTTTAGATAAGCTGTAAGATGTTTAGGAGGCTCCAGTTGCAGGTATGGTCTGTGTGTACATTTTTGCTTTAATTTTGCTGGCAGAGGTTTAAATAGTGGAAATTTATTTTTGACAGTGTTTGGGTATGAGAAGGTTGTTTGGGAAAGCTTTTACACTTTGGGCCACATTTATTTAGCCTGACCTAATACTGTCTTGAGCAGTGATTGTTTTCTCTTGGGGCAAATTAATGTTCACTTGCTTGTGCAACCTAGCAAACGCGCACACACACACAGAAGAATATACACACACACATGTACACATTGATGGTAAATCCCTGGGATGTAGCTCACAAGTGTCAGGTAACAATGATAACTGAAATTCATATGTAGCAACATATTGTTCAGTTGTATAATAGTATAATAAATTAGTGAACTTACAAACAAATACATTTAACATCATTTTATTTAAAGGGAAATGCTAATGGTTTTGGATCATTTTTTCTTGTTTAAAAGTTTTTAAACTAAAGTTTTTTTCTTTGCTATTTATATAAAATATTCATATTCAACATTCAATACAGGGTGTTCGCATGATATAGAATTCACAGAGAGCTATGGGTTTTGTGAACAAAGAGCAGTTAGACTTTAGATTCTCTCTCTCTAATCTATAAGGCCCCATCTAAACTAGAAAGTGTGGAGACACACGGATTTTCATCAGAGTGTATATGAAAAACCTAGTAGATGTGAAAATTAGCCTAGAGCACCACATTATGGCCAACAATTTAAAACATCCTTAGCAATATTTCATATTTACCTGAATGAAGAAAAAGAAAAATATTTGTTAAATGTATTTTACAGTCCTGGCCATAATAAATACAGAAATTATCAACAAAACCACTATGAATTCCCTTTGACTGAGTATTACAGGCACTGCCTGCTTTGGGTGCATAGCTTCAAGCTCCTTCATGGCTGCAAGCTCCTTCAGGTATATACTGTATACATGCACACATGTCTGAGCAACGAATAGCCCCACAATTCTTAATTAATGCTCCATTTATAATTATTTTTAAGGATTTTGCATTATAGGAATAGATTTTGAACTAAATATAGTGTTTCCTGATTACATCTATATATTTAGGTGACAAAAATCAAACAGTAAAGAATCAAACACAAATATACAAAAATAATTATTTATTTTTTAAGCAGATGAATAAAGTAGGTTCAGTAATATTTAATATAAGATGTTGATCTTTATTTAATTGGGACTGATTTACTAAATGAGTAGAAGCTATTTACATATCAAAGGTCCTGTTAGTAAATAAGATGAACCTCAGAAAGGGAAATAAAAAAAAAAAAAAACTGGATTTTTGGTAGCACAGGTTTGGCTGGTTGAAGAAAACACAGCTTCATCTTACTTACTAATGTCAATGAGCATTCACTTGACAAAGTGAACAATTGAACAATGTCAACGCCTTTGTTGTGGCACACTTTTAAACGTAAATATTGGTATAAGAATAAATCTACATAATAATTAAAGAAAAAACGAAGGCAACATTAAAATTCAATTTAGTGTTGTAAAATTTTAGTTCTATAATTCCTTTATCTCCCAAAGGGGATGGGTGGTCACGTTTTAATACCTCTAAATATTAGCATATTTTTCACACACACACATGCTTTTCAGATTTAGCACATAAGGTAACCTTGCTGCATCCTTGGTGATTGACAGCATGTGACAAAATTACAACCTTAGTATATCAAGTGAGTCCCTGGTCATTTCAGTTCCTTATTGAGCAGCCATTTTGAAAATGTGCAAACTCTCTATAATAGCTTAGCAAAAATAGAGCCCAATTTTCCAATGTCATTTCCCCATTATGCATAACACATAACCATGGACTGCACACACAAGGCATGTATGTGTGCAAGCAAGTCATCGTGGCCCATGCAATAAAGCTTTAGTATAAACTAAATACAAAAAAAAATATTATATAAGCAGAAGTATATACCTTATAGAATTCTAATAAAAAATAGTAATTTTTATATCATCTGTCATTTTCAAAAAATGTTAAATATTAGTGCAATTTATTAATTGTTTAGTATGCTGGCATCTTAACTGATATTTGACGGAGAGCTAAGTATGTTGGGTATATTAGTGTTTTAACCTTTTTTAAATGATGAAATACATGATAAAGTATTAATGCAAGTAGGGAAGTATTATAAAGAGCAAAAAAGTATAAAAAGTTATAAAGCATATGCGTTACTCTCCAACACCAATGTCAATGTTAAATGCCATCTTAGATGATATACCACTTAAAGAGAATTTTTATAATCACAGATGTTATTTTATGTTTACTATACAGCTATATATATAGGCTGTATGGAACTTTAAAAAGTACAAGTACCATATATATATATGTATATATATATCATTTTTTTTAAATGTGTGTGTTTCAAACTGAACACAACAGGGTTGCCTTAAATACCTATAGCATACTGGTTTGTCACCTATACTTTATATGTGATTTATTGGTGAAATTGATTATATCAATGAAAAGTGCTATTCTTGGCACTGAAGGTGATACTTGATTTTTAAAACTGAAACCCAAATAGTTACATATTATACATGTGGCCTGTAAGATGCTGAAAGAGGGATGAGTGAATATATTTGTATGTAAAGTGAATCAGCAAATAAGAAGCATTGCTTGGTTACTTGATAAAGCAACAATGTATTAACAACACGTGGTTAAATCTCTCAGTAGTAAAGACATGTAATTACCCATGTAGCCCAAACCTAAAAGATGGTAAAAAGGGTCAAAATCTAGAACAATGCAAAACATATTCACTACATCTTAATTTTACTCTGTTACTCTGCAATTTACTTATAGGGGAAGCAGTTATATTTTCCTGTTGCAGTTGCCATTCAACAGCTCCAAGACCACATGCTAATTTTGAAGTAGTCATGTCACAACAAAGCTTAATAAATTCAAATATGTGACTCTGGGGGGTGAAGTGCCAGTTTGGGGCAATTGAACCTGCCTCTCCCACAGGTAAGCTCCATATGACAGTCTATTTAAAATTATTTTCAGATGGTTTTGTTTAAATAATCATCTGAAAAGGAGGACTGAGTATTCCAAATGCTGTAAAACACACTAATTGTAATCATACCAGCCTCTCCTTTTCCTTCTTTGATGTGTCATAATATCATTTTTAAAGCATACCTAAACTCAAAAGCAAATATTGAATATAATGCAACGTAATAGTTTCTAGATGTAGTATCTGTATAAGTTTTTTTTTTTTTAGGCTAAGAACATTTTCAGCAAGTAAAGAAAATACTTGTTGAACTTTCCAGAATTGCAATGTCCTTTCACATTCTGAGAGCTGAAAAGGAAGAACAAATATCCCTATATTTATTGTGTAAACTACTAGTTCCATCATCTATTATGGAAAGGAACAAAGGCAAACATGTATGCAGTCTAGCCGGTGTAAAAATTATAGATACGACGGAGAAATTAGTCAAATCACTAAGGGACCAGAAGTGTGTTATTTGCACAATTATTAGGTGAAAATATAGGGGAAAAGGCCCGAAAAAAAAGCGGCCACCACACTTAAGGACTGGTAAGCTGCCCACTCTGACACTGACCACCAAAGATTCCTTTTTGCTCATCACTATGATTGTCTGTCTCATTGGCCAATAGGAATGTAGGGGGAGGCAGACATGCTCCGTCACTACCAGGAATCAGAATGTCTCAGCATTTGGAAAGTATCCTGAATTAAGTAGCCACATTTTTACAAGAATTAATGGAGGGGTGTTATTATCTGCTTTGGTTTTGTTCTTTTTGGAGAGTAATAGCAAACGAAGTAAAATATAATTTTATACAATTTATACATTTCATTCTTCCATGGCCAATATCAATGCATGGGTCATGTGTGCATTTTTGCATCACAGATGAATAAATTAGAAACTCATGTATCTTCTTAGCCAGCCATTTTCCTTTGGCATGAGAAATAGATTTTATTTAATAGTAGGCTTCATGGTCACATCACCTGGGCTGAAAAAACAGCCATCAGATTGCCTGTATAATGGAAATGGCCATGGTCCTTATACTCCCAGTGGCTGAAATGCTGCTGTAAACTTGAATAATTTTTATTTTTTTTGCCAGGTGCTATCCTCCTATATGATCCTAACTGTCGTGCCTGACGTTTCTAAAGATTTAGTGTACAACACTATCATTTGTTTTATTGTAAAACCGTACATGCTTGCATGACATTCACCAAATTCTGGGTAGCAATTTATTATTCATAATTATTAGGACAATTATAAAAATTCATTAACTGGCCAGAGCTCATTGTGCCCTTTGGATCATTTTTATGGCATTACATTTGTGTTAATTCAATCTTCATTTGGATGTTTTTTACAACCTTTTCTGATGTTCTCTAATTGTCTAAAATACCATGAAAAAATTATTTCCCACCAGCTTTATTGGGGAACATTTTTTCTTCCACACATGGTATTGTAGCTTAGTAATTATTAATGTAAATTCAAATAATTTTTTTTTAATGAGTACATTTTTATTTTAAAAAAAGACTACTGGAGTTAAGGTATATAAGAAATATATTAAGCATAAGAGTAAAATTTTATATTTACATCATAGTCTCCCTTCAAAATGTAATTGGTTATGGGAAAGATTTTAAACCCATTAAACTCTAATGCTTCGAAAAGTAGAAGCCTTAATAGCTCTGCAATCAGGATTTTTCATAAGCATTGCTAGATTTTTAAACATTTCTGTAAAACTACCAAAATTCTTGCATTGTTTCAAATTGTTATTATATAAAAAAAAAAAAATGAAAATAAAAATTCTAAGCATTGTTCTTTCAGCATTAGAATGTAGGGGAACTGAATATGTATAAAACCGTAAGGTCAAATGTACTAATTATGTACTATTATGTTTAATGCTTAAAATTAATCTTGATGCTTTTTAATATCAATTGTGCAAGGCTTTAATTTGCTATCCTTTTATGTTTAGAATCCCAGCTAAGGGATATTTGTCAGTGACATGATATTACCTCATACACCTTGTTTGATATTTGTATCACCTCACTTTAAGGATGAGTTCTAATACTATATCTGGTGGGATGATGCTCATATTTTGTATTGTAAACACGTATTGTAGTTTTACATGAGATTTTCTGATGTAAGAACTGCAAAGGGCTTCTGAATATAAGAACACCAAATGGCTTATTTAATAACATTGAGTGTGCTTTAATCAGAGTAGCCAGTCAGGGTAAAACTTTAGGTAGTACAGACTAAGAGGCACTGGGATCTGAAGAGCTCAAGGTGTTCACTTACCATACAACCAGATGTAAGGATGTAGAACAATATGCCTATGTTATCTTGGACTGACCTGCTATCTCAAACTGGGTTTACATGAACAGCCAAATTATAACATTTTTTAATAGGTAGGCATCAAATAGGATTTTTATATAACACATTAAACAGAGGCAATGCCAGGAGCTGATCTAACGTATGTTCTTGGCACTCAAAAAAATTAGAAGTTGGAAAAAAGCTTTGTACCTTTCGAATACAAATAATACCTCCACCTGTGAGGGGGCAATTTTTTGTTGTTTGTTTTAGAAAATGAATTCTTAGTGGTTGCACTGTTAATCAGAAAATATTTACCATTAATCTGATTATATAAAACCAACCCAATAAGATTTCAGTGCAACCAGTGTACCTACTGCAACCCATCATTTTTTTAAGTGTTACCCTTATTGCACAATGCTAATCTGATTGGTTGCTGTCAGTTAAAGCACATTTATGATTACTTAACCACATTATGTTATTAATTAAGTCTCCATGTGCTCCATTAATTCATTAAATGAATGATACGGATGACAGCAATGATTGTGTCTACTTTTAAATGCAGCTGTTTACTTGTAAAAATATTAATATCTCTACAACGTCTGTCTGACATGGTTTATTTTAGTTTTGTTAAACATGATGATTTATTCCTAAGACAGGAGACATTATTTTTCATCTTTATAAGTTTCCTAATTTGCTTTTAGTAAACTGTAAAAAAATAAAAATTAAAAATATATATATTCTTCATACATATTTTTGAAGCTGGTTCTCCAGGGTGCATCTTGTACTGTCAATGCTTTTGTACTAAATCTTCAAATATTGTCTACTGTGTAAGGCAGATCAGTTTCTATTCTAATCATGCAAAGGCCATTTCGTTTCTAAGGGTACAAGTGTCTGAAAGCATGCACATCTTGTTTCCCCTCGCGACATCCTTTGTCTCATGCATATCGGATTTAAAAAAAAAAAGAAAACAAAAAAATGATAATAAAGCTATGTAGAGACATGCCAGATGTTGCAGTGAAATTTAGCAAAAATGAAATAACTGTTAGACATGTACAGTATTTAAAATAGGCCTATTTTGATGTGTTGCCTATTTAAAAAAAATAAAAATACAGAAAACATTTTTGGAGGCCTCCGTTACAAGTGGCAGAGCTTTCTGTGTATAATTTGTCTAAATGATTTGTCTAATAAAATTGTTTTCAAAATGTCTCCTCTTTTTTTTTCTTGCTTAGTATTATATGTGCTAATCTATTCACTATCATATTTTAATAAATGTGCAGTTTGTGCAGTTTCCTTTAGATCGTACTGCTTATGCTTAAGCCAGCCATAGGCAGGTTCAGCAGTAACTCTCCAAGATTCGAACTACTGTATGTATGGGCAGGCCGACTGTACCCAAGTTCATCAATCAGCTTGGGTACAGCCAGCTTGCCAGATTTTACATGCAATTATTGCTAGTAATAATAATCACTGTGTTCTCCTGACAGGGTGCCCCAACCCCCCCCCCCCGCCGGGAGAACACAATAGCTCCACAGGAGGGATTCCCCTGTCAACAATGTCTGTGTTGATGGGAGAATCTAGCAATTTTCTTTCCTGCAACCCGTGGTTGCAGTGAAAATAAATTAGTTTGTAAATGGCCAATCTTAGAGTGGCCACCAGACAACTGTGGCAAATGGCAAAAGTGCTGGTAGGTGTGAAAGCACCTTTGAGTCAGTTAATTTAATTAAAGGACAAACTTTCCCCTGCATTGATCTCAGTGGACACAATAATAACCCTCTTTACTGGTTTTTGTGACATCCTGTATTAGTTTCAATGTTATATCAAAAGAAATTAATACAAAAGGCGCACATAATTACATACGTAGTACAAAAGCCTGGACTATTAAGCACTTGTCCTTATAATTAGTGTTAGTGATACAGTAATAACCGCCAGTATTGGTGTCAGCGACCGCAATATTAATCACCATCATGTGTCAGTTACCACAATAATAACTCTCAGCATTGGTGCCAGTGGCTAGAATAATAACTTCCAGCATTGGTGCCAGTAACTACAAAAATAATCCTCCCCTCCCCCATGACCGCAATAGTGATCCCCACATTCATGATCAGTGGCAGCACTATGACCTCAAATGAACCACAACATGAAATTAAAGACCAAAAAAAGCAAATAAGAGCACCAAAATACAGCACAATTTCTTGATTATAATCTTGAGTTGTTCTCTATAGTGAAGGGACTGACTTAACCAAATGCCTCCTTGTTGCCCCTTCTAAGCCAGCTGTCCATAGTCCAAAGGCCACGCAGTGCATTAAGGTTTAAAAAAATTCTTCTGTGCGAACCTGCCTCAAAAATACTTTAGCAGTGAATCTGAACACCACCCACCAATTTCAAATAGCGCAGGGAGTTATTATACTAACTGTAAACTATACGATCTGGATGTAAATTTCATGTAGATTATCAAATAAGTAATGCAAGGGCCAGCCTGATTTGGTACTAATTTAATTAATTGTTTAGGTTTCTCCTCATATTTAAAATTTTGGTTAATCCAAGGGAGATGTACAGAGATTATACAATCAATAAGTAGAGTGTATAGCCACCTTTAGTCTTAGGCATTGGCTTGGATCACCACATACTGTATGTTACCTGCTCTTTTGTCAGAAGGCCGGCTTCACATATGTGCGGCCGCGGATTCGTGCCTGGGGTCCGGTGCGTGTCTGTTCACCGGTTCAGGTGCAATTCAGGTGCGCATTTTTGCCTGAATTTGCACCTGCACTGGATCCAGACACGCACAGGACGCTTTTGCAATGCGCTCTGCAGCTGCCCCAGACCCCTGTGAACTGGCTCCATTGAGAGCCAGTCACACTCACCTGTCTCGGGAATTGGATGCGGGGAATCTCACATCCAATTTGCATATATGTGAACCCAGCCTAAAAGTCTAGCTTTAAGCAAAATATATGTGCTATCCTGCCAGCCTGATTGCACTGGTGCACATTCATGTTGAGAAGTTTCCTTCAATCCCAAGATTTTTCTGGGTACCCAAGCAAAACTCTATACAAGACACAGTGGAATTGATTTACTAAAACCGGAGAGAGTGAAAAATCTGGTGTAATTGTGCATGGTAGCCAATCAGCTTAACTTCATCTTGTTCAATTAAGCTTTAACAGAAAAACCTGTTTTTTGCACTCTTCAGTTTAAGTAAATTGCACTCTCCAGTTTTGGTAAATCAATCCCACTTCTATCTTTGGCCTGGGTTGCTTCCCACCTGAACCTGAACATCTAAAAACATTCAACAAGGATCTGAGCAACCCAAACGTTGGCTAAATTTTTCCATGCCTCCATCTCTCCTCTCTTTAGTTGTTCCAAGAACACACTGCTTCTGCTACACATATGCTGTTTAAATAATTAACCATATGAAGTGTGGCGCTTACAAGCTTCATAAGTGAATAATTCTGCTCAACAACATAAAAATACAACCAGAGTCAAAAAGAAAGTATATAAGAAAAGTCCAATATGATTTTGATCCCAACATCAGAAATAAGAATCAGTGTTTTTCAAAGTGACGCTTCTTTTAAAATAAATCTATGCCCTCACCACTTGTACTCAAAAGTGTAGATACACACTCACCAGAGGTGTTTGACCCCTTTTTACAGGTTGGTTAAGCTGCGCTTTTTGCCCTCAAAGGCACTTATCACTTTGGAATAGACTTCAATATCTTACTCCATTTGAGTGGATATGTAATTTGTAATTCACTCATATGACAACCAAGCAGGAGACATGATTTAAAATATAATTGTGTAGTATTTATTAAGAACAATGGATTTATGCATTTATGTTTATAACATAACCACGGTCACTTAGTTTGGCACTTCAGCACTACACTTGATGTACCTGTTGATTTGAGCAAAATTTCTGTTTATTGTGTTAGCTGCTAATATTTCAGGCAGCGTGGAGTATTTTATTAGATTTTTAGCGATGTCATACAGGATCTGGAAGTAGCGGTCCTACGCTTCTACGTACGTTTCACCAAGGATGACCTCTTCAGGAAGTGCTGAGCCGCCATTTCCAGTTAGCGTTATATAACAGAAGGATTATTCTGATTGGTCGTCCAACACAAAATGTAGGGTAAATATGTTAATTATTATATGGGCTACTCAATCATGGTTCCCACTCAAGCAGTACATTCTGTTGCAGCAATAAGGCACAGATACAAAAACTTCAAATTAACTTACAAATAAAAATGTAATTATACATCACTAATGCATACACTAAATTTCTTATACGGTATTATTAAACTTCACCCCCCTTTTTTTTGTTATTACACCTAATTGGTAAGCTACTCATCATCTCCATCTAGTAGTAAAAAAGTATATACCACTCTATTTCTAGCATTTGTAAATTGTATTCAGTGAAAACTGGAGCTCCTTAAAGGGGTTAAACCTTTGTAATTAGTGATCCACTGAAATATTGTTCCAATTCCTATTGTTTAGAAATGAAAAATAAAATGGGTAATCTATTTCCAAAAGAGGGGGAGGTTTTACATATGCTGTTTAGAGATGAGCTGTGTGTCCTCTGAACCCATCTCTAACTGAACTCCAAACTCCTGCTCCTATTTTATTTCAATAAGCTTCATGGCTGGTTTATTCCTGCCCCGCAGCTCATGGAAAACAAAGAGGAGAGCAGTGAAGTATGACCCAGACCACAGCTCATTAGAGTAAAAAAAGGAACGTGAGTTCAGAGTTTAGATAGAGATGGGTTAAGAAGATGCCCAAGATCATGATTAATGCTATCAAAGAGTCATGCAGTGCAGATCTTAATGACAATGCCAACACTGTGGCTACATCTCCCACAACAAGAGCCAGCAAAGTACTGAACAAGAGCATACAGCAAGTGAGGGGAAGCCTAAAACATACAGTAATTAAGAGGAAAAGGAGACAACTTCAAAACAAAGTACAGACAAAGTAACAGAATATTCTGTAGTGCAGCGGGGTTAATTTGCCAACTACCAAAACTTCTTTGCTAATGTAATTTCTTTCTTTCTCTAGACACATAGGCAGGGCAGGACTTAGGGTGGTGGGGGCCCCTGGGCTTGAGTCACTTTCGGGCCCTACCTTCTATGCGTTACTTTAAACCTTTAGTTTTCTTTTAAGAGCGCCACTCTGATACCGTTTGTCCGCCATTACATCACTGTCTAATGCAGACAGGTTTCCTCAACGGCAGTAAACGAGGCGCTATGTAACTGCCAATAACCAATCAGCAAACCTCAAGATAAGAGTTTAAGGAATTTTAAGGAAAAAAACTATTTAAGGAAAAAACTTACATTTAAATGCTCATCAATGCAGCCTTGCACAGCGTCCATCTGCATGCTTGTCCAGTGTCATTTGCAGCCTTGTCAGTGTCATTTGCAGCCTTGCCCAGTGACATTGCAGCCTTGTCAGTGTCATTTGCAGCTTTGCAGCCTTGCCAGTGTCATTTGCAGCTTTGCAGCCTTGTCAGTGTCACTTGCAGCCTTGCAGCCTTGTCAGTGTCATTTGCAGCCTTGCAGCCTCCATCTGCAGCCTTATCAGTGTCCATCTGCAGCCTTGTCTGTATCATTTGCAGCCTTGCCCAGGCTGCAGTGAAACTGCAGTGACTTGTCAGTGTCAATGCAGTTTAAATATGGAGCCGCCGAGACACACAGAGCCGGTCCTGTGTATCTCGGCTCCTGACGGCTTTTCTCGGCTCCTCTTGCAGTCCCGCCCAGTCCCACCCTATGATGGACATAACACAGGTCCAATGGCAGGACTGGGCGTGACTGTAAGCGGAGCCGAGCGCCGACATACATAACCGAGTGTACTCGGCTAGCTCTGCTCACAGTCACGCCCAGTCCCTGTGTTATGTCCATCATAGGGCGGGACTAGGTGTGACTGTGAGTGGAACTAGCCAAGTATAGCCAAGTACACTTGGCTGGGGCCCACGGGGCCCCCTATTGGGCGGGGCCCATGGGCTAGAGCCCAGTCAAGCCCAATGATAAGTCCGGCCCTGCACATAGATGTTGATGTACTAAAACTGGAGAGTGCAAAACCAGCTTCCAGGTTTATTTGTCAAAGCTTAATTGAACAAGCTGAAGTTAGAAGCTGACTGGATACCATGCAGAGCTGTACCAGATTTTGCACTCTCCAATTTTAGTAAATCAACCCCATAGAGTCTGATGTATGATAAAAGTGGACTTATGATACATTACCATTTCTCTTCACGTGTTGTTTTTATACTTTGAAATGTTATTAAATTATAGTAAAATCAGGACAGACCTTCTATTATTATAATTCACCCGTAATACAATTCCCCACAAGACCTTTGATATTCAAAATCAGCGTCTCCAAACTGCAGCCCAGGGGCCAGATGTGGCCCTTTGTTTGCTTTTATCTGGCCCTTGGGGCACTATTGTATTTACTGTTACCAACAATGGGGCACAATTTATCCCTATGACACTAACAATGGGGCACAATATAACCCAATGACACCAATGATGGGGCACATTTTATCCCAATGGCACAATTCCTCCTAATGACACCAACGATCAGACACACTTCCTCCCAATGACACCAACAATAGGGCACAGTTCCTCTCAATGACACCAACGATGGGGCATTATTTTTTAACACTGAAGTCGGGACCTTTTCTACTCCTAATAGCCACAGTCTGGCCCCCCCTAAAGTCTGAAGGAAAGTAAACTAGCCCTTTGTTTAGAAAGGTTGGAGACCCCTGTTCTAAATCCATACATGGAACAAACTATTGGCCTCAATTTGACACAGATACCTAGATAGAATGCATATATTGATTTTTAATTCCACTAGAAATTATTATATAGTAAGCACCTATATATTGTCTTAGATCAGCAGACTGCCAGCAACGTGTCTCCAGGAAACAAGTTGCCTTAGCATTTACAGTATATAATGTATGATAGAACTAGAAGTGTAATCTATTGTAAGAACTGAGAGTGACATGTCATTTATGATCAAATTAATAATGACATTTTAGCAACACTTGATTGGTGTAATGAGCTTTTCATGTTACTGTAGCGCACCCCTGTAGGGGCTGCTGATGAACTTGGATCCCCCACCCCTGCACAGTCAGTCACTGAATTGTCTCAAGCACCCAGAGTCAGAGAACATTCCGTAACTTTGTTTTTTTTTGTTATTTATTTGAGGGTTAGTAACTTGTATAGGGATGGGAGGTTATGGGATGCCCAGTTTCCGCAAAACTTCAGCAAAACCTAAGGGACATTGTCCTATATACACTTATATACAGTCTCCTTCACTTTCCTCCTGCACATTCACTTGCTTGTTTCAGCTGAATCACTTTAAATGATCTGACAGGCTCCCAGTCAGATTAGCAATGGTCCTTTACAAGGAGGAATCCGTAGCCCCTCTTTGTTTAGCGCAGTTGTAATGAAACAGCTTGTAACTCTTCCTCTGTGGCCACTGATCCCAGCAACACCTATTCAGGCACCGCCAACCCACCTGGCTGCAGCTGCCCTTTTCACTAACCCTCCAGGCTAACTTTTCACACCAGCCCACCCGGCTGACTCTTCACCAGCTCACCCGGGTGACTCTTAAGAGATCTCTAGGGAAAGGCTGAAGACTTTAAGCGGAGTTCCACCCAAAAGTGGAACTTCCGCTTAATTGCTTCCCTCCCCCCTCCGGTCTCACATTTAGCACCTTTCAGGGGGGAGGGGGGAACTGGGACTTGTTTTTGACCTCCCAGAAGTTCGGCCCCCTCCTCCTTCCTCCACCACTGGGCCAATAAGAAAGCGCAGCACGCTTCGTGCATGCGCAGAAGGGGAATGGGAGTGAAGCCGAAAGGTTTCACTGCCCGGTTCTCCTACCTGGAATGGTGGCGGCTGCACCCGACAATCAATCCAAAGATCAGCTGGGGCGCCGATATCGTGGGCTCCCTGGACAGGTATGTGTCCATATAGTAAAAGTCAGCAGCTACTGTATTTGTAGCTGCTGACTTTACATTTTTTCCCCAAGGCAGAACTCCACTTTAAGCACACCATTGTCTTCAAGTAAGACTGGCTACATGTGGCAGTCTTACCCCTTAGTTAGTCCCCACAGTGTTGCTCTACTCACTCTGTCCTCTCTTGCTCCCATGCCTCTAAGAAAGACTTCCTATCCATGTGTTTTTGGGCAGGATCTTTCCAGCACTTAAGCCCCAGCCCATCATCCCATGGCAGGACACCCCCCCAGGCTAGGGACTAGGGATCACCCCTGAGGGCCACGATAGCCTCCTCAACACTGTATCTCCATCTTCCACCACACTGCCCTGCTGGCATGACCCATGTCTATTTATGAGGTAAGCTCTGCCCCCTGCCAGTCCACTACTAGGAGTTGGCTGAGGCCTCATAAATATTCAAGGCAGCTCCTCCTAACCCCCATCTTCTAATTCTAGAAGATTCTTCAACCTTCTAGACTAGGGGGAGGCACCAGAGAGCTGCCAGGATGAGTCATCCAGCCCTGAACTTAATGAACTCTGACCCAGATTACATAAAAATCACACTTAATAAGGGTTGATTACTTGATGAGCAAATTTTGTCTAAATACAAGAGTCATTTGTATTCTTACTTGAATGTCAGTGTACTATGTTTATACCTTCCAGATTTGTTCAGTAATCTAGTGTAAAACTGTGCATGCGCTTCCTATAATAAAGATTGGTCATCGATGCTCTCTCCTTGTGCAGGGTGAATGGTTTTGTCTCCAACCCTTCCTGTAATGCAGGCAGCCTATAGTGGTTGGATCTTCTGAGCCCCTCTCACAACCCTGGTCTCTGCACAGGCTATGTGCAGCACAGTGATGCCACTGCCATTACAAAGTGATATTTGGGTTTGGAAAGGCATTTGGTGGATTTATATCTCTTGCGGGTTTTGAGGAACTTATTAAAAAAATATTTATTTGCCTGGAGTTTAGTTTAGTTTTAAAGTGTAATGCATATAGAGCTGCTGACCTCAGTACTTACCATGTTTAGCATGTGCTGTCTTTTTCAAGCCTGTAATTGCCTTCTATTCAGCTTTTTAAAACTATCTCTCCTTTGTTCCTGCTTTATGGTGGCTCCAATAAATAAAAAAAATGCTTTACAGAACATTGCTTTACTAGTGGATATTAATATATTAAAGTTATATAGGAAAAAGATCCAACACAGGGACATTACTTCCAGTGACACCATCAATGCAAGGACATTTTTTTTATTTCCAGTGCCACTACAGCCTTAAAGGTTAAGTTCACCTTTTTCTTTTTTTTTCTAAATTCCAGCTCCCCTATGTACCAATATAACATTCATGTACTTTTTTTGCAAAAATATCAAAGCTTTCCATAAAATATACAGACACTTTACTGTCCTCCATCCATGTTTCCAAACGTATCTATTGCTTCTGTCTTACTTCCATACAAACTGTAGGTTATGACACAGAAAGGAGTTGACCAGCTGATCTCATTAGCACACACCCTGCATTATCCACCCTCCCATTCCCAGCTGCACCTTTTTTAAATGAAATGCAATCAATCAGTGATCACCCTTCTCACTAAATACACAATTTAAAATCAGATTGCATAGTGTATCTTTACACAAGTACATAGGAGGGAGTGGACAGAAACACTTAGCTTTCAAACTGTGTTTACATCTCTGCATAGCGGGAACTCGCATTCCCACAGGGGGGAGCGTTTTGGAGCATTTTCACTCATCACACATAGGGCAGCCCATCCACCTGAATGGGCTGCCCTACATGCAGCAATTGCCCCAAAGAAGCTTCAGAACTTTTTTTAGAGTGGAGTTTGGTGCATTTTTTACTGCGATTTTGGTGCAGTGCATTTCTGAAATGCAAGGAAACGCACAGATGTGAATGGAGCCCCGTTGTTCTTGTGTTACTGCACCAATTTCACTTTCAGGACCCATTCACATAGTATAGTGGGAGCAAACGTTTTGAGGCTCGTTTTTCCTGTGACACTCATAGGGCAGCCGTTGATTTACGTGGACTGTGCTATATGTCGCTTATGGGACATGTTGGCGTTTTTTACTGTGAGTTTTGCAGCATTTGCCACTCGTTTTTTCACATGGCAAAATGTGTGTTTGTTCTGTTTGGTGTGCCATTAACAATTATTGGCACTGAAAGGGCAACTAGTAATTTTAAGTTTATAAAGGTGGCCATACACTATACAATCTGATTGTACAATCTCCTTTAGATTTACCAAATTGAAATATGAGGAGGAATCACCTATCTAGTCAATCACTCCATATCCAATCAGGCAGGCCCTTGCACTACATAATTGTACAATACATAATTTACTACATAAAACTACTAGTTGCGCTTTTAGTGCCATTAGTTGTTAACAACACACCAAATACAGAAGCAAACACACATTTTGCCATGTGAAAAAAACAATTGGCAAATGCTGCAAATCTGCGCGTTTCCTTGCATTTCAGAAATGCACTGCACCAAAAATTGCAGTAAAAACACACCAAGCTCCACTCTAAGAAAAGTTCTGAAGCTTCTTTGGGGCGATTGCTGTGTGTGGGGCAGCCCATTCAGGTGGATGGGCTGCCCTATGTGTGATGAATGAAAATGCTCCAAAACAACTCCCCCCATCGCTAAAAAAAAAAAAAAGAGGCATGTGAGAATGCGAGTTCCCGCTATGCAGAGATGTGAACGGGGCTTGACAGCTGAGTGTTTCTGTCCACTCCCTTCTATGTACTTGTATAAACATGGCCACACACTATGCAATCTGATTGTATATTGTGTATTTAGTGAGAAGGGTGATCACTGATTGATTGTATTTCATTTAAAAAAAGTGCAGCTGGGAATGGAAGGGTGGATGAGGCAGGGTGTGTGCTAATGAAGTCAGCTGGTCAACTCCTTCATATGTCATGACCTACAGTCTGTAAGGGAGTAAGACAAAAACAATAGATCTGTTTGGAACATGGATGGAGGACAAAAAGGTATGTGTCTGTAGATTTTATGAAAGCTTTGATATTTTTGCAAAAAAAGTACATGGATGCTATATCGGTACAAAGGGGAGCTGGAATTTAGAAAAAAAAAGGTGAACAAAGGTGAACGTATCCTTTAAGGGGATTTTGTCTTTCTGTAAAACCACTGCTGCAAGGGATTTTTTTTTGTTTCAGTGACACCACTGACACATGGACAATGTTTTCTGTCCATTGTATGGTATCCACAGACACAGGGACATTTTTTACTTCCAACGGCACCACCAACAAAAGGGCAATTTTTCCTTTCAATGACAACCCAAATGCAGGGACATTTTTGCTTCCATTGACACCATCAACTTAATTTTTCTTACAATTACTCCACCAATGCAGAAGCATTTTTTCCTTCCAGTGGCACAACTGACACAGGTGCACTTTTGTCTTTGTATTTAGGTGTTTTCCCAAATACCACATGTGATCCTGAAAATGTCAATTCACTTTTGCTGTATGAGGTATTTACTTTTGTGAATGGAGCCCATGGTTCTTTGGGTGGTGAGCCCTGCCCAAAAACATCCCCCCCCATGTTGAGAGCATGTGCCCTGGTATGGTTCAGGAGGAGGGTTCTGCTCGCTTGCCCCCTCCCTTTCCTGACCTGCTGAGCTGCATGATCAGATTCTTGGGCCTATCTGTTTTTTTCCTGAACAATCAGTGCCCCCTGGCTATAGACGGAAAACACTGCTCATTGTATTCTGTCAGCGAGGCAGGTTCCCCAATACAATACCACAGCGTGAAGGATTTGAGGTGGATGGGCGAATTGGCTTTTTTTTTTTTTTTTTTTTTTTTTAGTTTCAACCTGCTGGTTAAATGAAAAAAAAAAATTAATCATGTATGGCCAGCCTAAAACTTACAGAAATGTTTTATCCATTCCTTACACATGAAGAGGAGCTTGGGAAAAATGAAGAGGAGCTTGGGAAGAATGAAGAGGGGCTCAGGAGGTACTGGAGAAGAATGAGGAGGAGCTCGGGAATAATTAGGGGGAGCTTGGGAAGAACTGGGGGAAGAATGGGGAGGATCTAAGGAGGAGCTGGAAAAAAATGGGGAGGAGCTCAGGAGAAATTATGGGGTTATGAGGAAGACCTTGGATAGAAAGATAAGGAAATAAGGAGGCACTCGGGAAGAATCCTAGGAAGGAGGAGAAGGAGCCCAGGAAGACTGATAAGGGAATAAGGAGGATTTCAGAAAGGAGGAGGAGGAGCTTGGGAAAAATGAAGAAGAGCTTTGGGAGAATGAGAAGAACAAGCAGTTTATGGAGTGTGGTGTGGTGGGAGAAGGCTAACACAAGAAGGATGGGTAACCTAAAGGAATAGCAGGTTTAAATAACAAAATGTGTAAGAGAGTATGTACTAAATGTGTTTTTTTTACATTGGAGGGTGGACAGGTATATGAAGGGTTTGGGTGTTGTATATTTAGGGGAGGGTGGAAGGTGGCATGGTGACAGTGGCAACTAGGGTGTAAAGAGTGGTGAAAATGAAGAAGGGGTGTATACAGTGTATTATAGGGGGTGATGGGAGTATACAGGGCAGGATGGGGTGTGATGGGGGGCCATAGTTGTAGGAAGGGTGTAATCGGTGTAAGCAGGAATAGTAGAGTGTGATGGGGGGTGAGAGGTGCAAGAGAGTTTATCTGATTAGTATATGCAAAATATAGTAGAGTGGAATCTGTGGTGAGAGGTGCTGTTAAGGTATGTTGGGGGTTTGTTGGGTATATGCACAGTATAATAGGGTGTAAAGGGGAGTGTTGGGGTGGTATTAGGTCTCTGCAGAGAGTGGATGACTGTACATTGGTCTGTAGGGTAGCGGGTAAAATGGCTGTATGCAGGGTATGATGTGTGTATACAGGTTGGGATATGATGGCATGTACATTGGTCTGCAGGGTATCAGGTGTGAATGTACACAATAGACAGGTGAAATGAGTGGTGACAGATGCAGGCTCGTGTACACAGGGTGTGATGGGGGTTGGGTGACACTCACCAGCTCCTCCAGGGTGTGGCTCTCCCTCCCCCCACAGCAAACAGCACACGTCTCCCTGGCAGGCCACTATCTTCCGACACCCCTCAAATAGCTGCCTGTCACATGAGTACAGCAGCCTTCTCCCCGTGAGCCTTGTCCCTGGGTATGATCTGAAAAGTTCTGCCCACCGCTGGTCACATGACTGGTAATCAAGTGTGGTGGTCATATGAGCTTTAATGTGCGCAGGCAGTACCCGTGGGAGCAAGTCTGGGCTGGTGGTGGTGGTGAGGGAGGTGAGATGGACTCAGTACTGCATGGATCATGGATGGCTCTCTATCGCTCCACAAAAACGGCACAGCAACCTAATAAGGAAACCAGGAGCCTCTCATGGGGCCCCCTACAGGCTTCAGGCAGTATCCGTATTTTGAGTCCTTCCCTGGGATAGGCTGCCTGCCTACACTAGGAAAACAATTTGTGGGCAGCACAGGCTCAAAGGGCAGCTGCTTTGGGCCCCACAACAATAAGTTGGTCAGGGCATCTGCCGTGTTTGTTCCACGTTAAAGATGGTCCTGGACCCAACGCCATTTTTTTTCAAAATTTTTCACTGCCAGCAATTCTTTTTACATTCATCTGTCATCAGGGTACCCCGTTCCATGGGTGTCCACTTTCTTCTACTCACAGAAGGCTGCTATTGGAAGGGGATTGTGAACAGAATCCTTCCTCCAGCAGCTATTGAGGTACTTGCTCCTTCTGACAGGAGTGATCCTGCAGTCACAACTGTCAGTGTGGCACACAAGAATTGAGCTCTCAGTGAGTCCCCTGCTCTACATAATACTGCACCCAGGGCATGTGACCTTTTTGCCCCCCACCTTTTGTCCCAGTCCTGAGTGTGGGCACAGCCCCACTGCTAAGCAGAATTTTTTAATTTACCAGAGTTGGGCTTTAAATATGAATTCCAGGTATGGTATATTTTTACATAGTTACTTTGGTCCAGCTTGGATCTATGTAACTATACAGATACCATTCTTGGGAATTCCTTAGAACCTGAAAATCACTGTAGTAGACATCGCTACTACATTCATCTCAACTATCTTCCAGCATGGGTGCCATTTAGAAATTGCTTTGCATTTTCTCAATGAATGTAAAGCATTCTCTGATTGGATGAATTTGGGAGATGAGGCAATGAAGTCACACTCTCCACCTGGTCCAACCAGAGAATGCTTTGCGTTCCTTGAGAAAATGCAAAACGTTCTCTGAATGGTGCCCAGTGACCAACCTCCTGTGTCCTCAATGCAGCAGAGCAGCCGCTCAGCACAGGATCAGGAAACCAGTGAAGACCACTGGAGTAGCAGTGCCTATTGCAGTGATTTCCAGCTTCTAAAGGGACTCCACTGGTATGGCATATGTATAGTTGCATTTGTCCAAGCTTGACCAATGTAACTATGTAAAAATATCCATTAATGTAATTCATCTCTGAATCAAGCACCCAGGCTTTTTAGTTATAAAGTTTTATCAAATTTAAAATATATATTTATAAGCATTGAGACTATAATAGAGGTTTCTGTAAGTTGTATATGCTTAAAGTAGAAGTTTCTGCTAAACCTAAATCTAATCTTAAATCTGCTTCCTCCCTCCTTCTAACTCTTATGCTGGGTACACTCGATTGGAGTTTCCGACAACAAATGTTTGTTGAGCTTGTTGTCAGAAATTCCCCTCATCATTGTGATTTTGTATAATACACCCGGCGGCTGGCGTCATCACTGTCCTCATCCACTGAGAGACCAGGGCATCTGACCAGGTAAGTGGTAACTAATTTTTTTTTTATTAAGCCAGTGATGTGCAAAACACACCCAAAAACTTCCACCCGGTGCCAAAAAAGTGCACACACAAAGTATGAAACACAAAAACGTGCAACGGGTGTTACACTGTCCTCCACTAGGGAAGGACCTTACCCTGATCCCCCGGGGCGTTAGGCTCCAGACGGGGACTGAGGTACTTCACATGGGACCATCTGGCCGAAACCAGATGGACCCCCTGTTCTCTGGAAGGTCTGCCGAAACAGACCCACCCAAGTATTAGGTGGGACGCCCCCGAAGGGAGACCCCATGAGAAAGGGTGAACCAAGCCAAACGGCCTACGTCCACCCCCTCCCAAGACTTTCAGATTAGGCCAGAGGACCCACACCCTACTCATCACACTGTGACAAACGTGACAACACCAACCAAAAAAAATACAAAAAAGTGACAAACACGGTGAATAAATAAAAAGAAAGTGGGGAGAAGGAAGTGGGAGAGTGAAAAGTGACCATTGTGTAATACAATGGCCGACTCTCCGGCCAGGAATAAAAATTTCCCCTGGTCCTAGCCAAAAGGCTCGGCCCTAGAGGCAACTAATACTCTTGATTATTTATTTTTTTCTTAGCATGTTGCAAGTGAAGTTTCAGTTTGAGTCCTAAGTCCGCTTTTTATGCTAAGTGTAAGTAAATCATGGAGACAGTGAGCAGACTCCAGAGGATAGAATTTGACTTTATATAAGATTTATTGCAAGGCTAGAGGAAAGCAGCAGTGTAGCATGTCCTTGCAGCCAATAAGAAATGGTTAACACTCACAGCTCCTCCAAGGATGTCAGCAAGTCAGAGCGATCATAATATAGAGAGCGGAGCAGAGAGCTTTACTCACTCGGACCTTCACTTTTACTTCCAGCTTGCTGTTCCATCACATGAAATACTGTCTGTGCACTCCCTCCCACATCAGATGTATTTACAATCCAATCGCAATGTGTAACACGAGCATGGAGCTGCTGTGTATTCCTCCCCCCCTGTCCGCTCCAGCTCACACTAGCTAGTCAACCTGTGTTAGGTCCAGCTTCACCACACTGATGCTGATCACACTCCTTCTCAGTCCGCTCTGAGCAGGGAAACCGGAAGTGACACCAACGCTCCGAGGGAAAGTACCGCCAATCAAAAGCAAGGCAAGCATAATAACAGTACACCAGGAAGTATTCAGGTGCACTCCATTGTGCCACAAGGCAGTTCAAAACCATGCAAATGAAGCGTCTTGTCTGCAATCACGTGATTGCATAGAAATCACGCTTCCCATAGTGTACTGTGTCCGGTGCTCGAACACAGTGCACTTAAAGGACCTTTTTTATTTTTTTATTTTGTTTTTAAAGGGCCCTTTTTTTGTGACTAGGGGGCAGCGCCCGTCCGCCCCTATGGACGGGCCGCCACTGGTCTATACTTACCTATTTACATGGCACCCTGGTCCTGTCATGTGATCTCCCCAGCGGTTGGCTTCTTGGGAGAGGAGAGAGCAGTGACAAGGGCTTCAATGCCTGGGCAGTGACATCACCCATAGCCTTACTATGGGGCATTCTTTGCCCACTATCCCTCCTCTCCTCTGATGCCAGCAGTGGGAGTCAATCACGTGGCATGAGAACAGGTAAGTATAAGCATCTTTCTTCTGCAGGACAGTTAGAATAGAAGTTGGGGATAAAAGCAAATTTAAGATTTAACATTAGATAGATTTAACCCGGACTTCTACATTAACTTTTTGTACTAGTTTTCACTACCAAATTCAATAGTGCTTATAAAAAGTAACATAGTATGATATTTGCAGAACTTTCCTGCTATCATAGGTAAAGATTATTTGTCAATCTATGAAAAAGAAAATATAACTGAAAGTCTGCCATCTCCCTACATCGAAAATATCTAAGATTGTATGTATGTTTTAGACTTCAAGACAAACACAATGTAAACACAATGGACTGCTGTCATTTTCTTTTGTGTCTTGTATCACATTCTTTTAAATGCTTACACGTTATTATTCAATGAGTCTCAGCAGGAAAAAAGTTAGCATTATCTTTTCCTGGCTTCACAATGGCTTGAAAGATCAGCTCTCTGTAACATACAGCGGGGAGGCTGCCCTCTGACCTCAGAAGATGCACTTCCCACTGGGACAGACTCACTTACTCCATAGGCTTCCTCAAAGCATGGATCAAGTCTATTTCAACAGCTCTGCAAGGCTGCTGATAGGACATAATAACGGTTCCATACTCGGGCACTGGGAATAAAAATTCTGAATTACCATAATTGGCGGTATCATCTTGTCTCCTGCAAAAATGGCTCAACATTTATTATCCTTCTTTTTTTTTTTTCTTGTATGCAGAAACTACACTGATTATATTAGTGGTGGCATGTTTTAAACTAATATTGTGATTTCAGATGAATTTGCAAATTGCATTAACACATTTTTCCTAAGTCTATTATCAGAATGACATTACAGGAACGTAAACAGAAGTAACTGAATTAAAATGACAATTAGAAAATAAAATATTGCATTTTCAAACAAAACATTAAAGCAAACCTGTGGGAAAGAATAAATTAACAAGCTACTAACTTCAGCAGACAGTAGTTTTAAGCAAACTTGTGATTTGGCCATTTCAAGTATAACTAAGGCCAATTACATTTTTTTTTTAGTTTTGCATAGCATGGGGAGGGATCATAATACCGTCAGGTTTTTATTGCTGCCTGTGTTTCTATTAGGGAGATTTGCCCCTTTTAATTTGTCCTGGTGACCAATGTCACTGACAGTGTAAATGAATTAAAATCCCAATTTTGAGTTGTCAGAGATAACTCTCAAGAAAAGAGCAGACATCTTCCAATGGGGATACTAGCTCTGGTGACCCTGGTGACAACCAGGGATTTCTCTCTCTTTGGAGGGGTTTTTTTACACTGGCTGTCCAATCAGGTCCGCCTGTCAGTTTTTTAGGCAAACCTGATCGGACCCTCCATTCACCCCAATGGAGCGGCAGATGTCAACGGTGACATGTCCACTGACATCCACTGCTATCTGATCCGATCCTGTCTGCAAAATCCAGATGGATGATGGTCCTATTTTCCATCCGTCTGGCAGATCGGATCAGATATGACCGGGTGAAAACGGGCAGGCGATTTCCCCATAGAGGAGAGCAGGACTGGGTCCGTCTCTGCTCTGCACAGTGGGCCTGTCATCCCCTCAGTGGGGATCAGTGGAGTGATTCCCTGCTGAGCAAGCAGAGGGTGTCAGGCTGAGGCACCCGTGTGAAAGGGGCCTTACCCTGTCCAAAATGAAAAAAGAACTTTAGTTTGCTTTTATTCCCCCATCCCTAGTAGCATATACCTTACCTTTGTGACCCCACTAGGAGCAGCGGTGTATCTTCCATGTGTGCAGTGTGTGCAGGGCACATGGGCCCAGAGGGAAGATGGGCCACTGTGCTCTGACCCACAATGCACCCATGGAGGAGATAAGTCTTGGCCAGTGTGGTCATGCTTGTCAGCAGCCCCAGGTCTGTCTGTCTCCCAGTACAATCATTACACCCCCCCGCCAGTTCAGTCTGTCAGTCAGTCTGACCCAGAGGACTGTACGGGGAGAGACTTACCTGGGGCAGATTGTATTGGGGGACAGACTGACCTTGGGGGATTTGTACTGGAGGATAGACTGACCTTAGGGTGGGTTAGGAATTAGTACTAAGGGACAATCCCCCCCCCAGGCCAGTCTGTTCCTCGGTAATAAACTACAATGTGCACTACATACGTCTGACTAAAGTATTCATTTTCTCAACAGTTGCTAAGCATTCTGTTCTAGTGAAGTTCTTCTGTAAGGTAGGCTCAGACAAAGTGTTAGCTCTCTGTCTATTTTCAGTGTGCACAAAATTGTAAGTAATAGAAGAGTTTCATTTATTAAAAAATGATTGCCCAGGAGTTGATACATGTCTGTGAGACTCTTACTTGTGGCACAGCAATGTACGCATTTTGTATGTGTACAAGAAGACTTTTGTTTTATTTAACAATGCCCCTTTATTCCCCTGCCACTGGTAACATAATTTGGCCACACTCAGCGTTTGCCGTGTTGCACTAAGTGCACTGCATTACATTGCTTAGGGTGCCCCAAAGCACTTTTACAACCCTAGCAATGCCCCTGGCACAATAAAAACCATGCCCACTCTTCACCACAGCACACTATGCACGTCACATTTTTTTTAATCAGCCAATGGGGCCCAACTAATAATCTTGCACACAGACCCACTGACTTAATAAAACACCCCTGACTAGAAGCCAAACATTATATATGTGCACAGAGAAAGTAAAAGCAATATATGTGAACATAGAAAGATATTCAAAGTACCCACATTCCTAATTCAACAATACTGTTAGCAGCCTTTCTCTCTTTTGTGTTATAAGTGTCTGTTAACCCAGAAAAAAATGAGGCATTGCTCCCTAAAATATCCTTGAATGTTATAGTGCCAATCAGTTTTTATAAGGCATGCAATAAGGCATTTACACTTTCGGACCGGGGGTAAAAATACCCCCCCCCAACCATCCGCCCTAAACAAACATGGTGACCAGAGTGGGTGGGTGGTATACATACCACAGCTGCAATGCTATGTTTTGTGGCCGCAGAAAAAATTATACACCGTGTAATGCTCAGAGGGCAGTGCTGCAGCACAATGTGACCCATGCAAGTGAATGGGGCCATGCCTGTGCAGACATTTAGGAGGCAACTTATCAAAATTATCCACTGCGCACCATTTTTCAGAGGGGCAGCAAAGGCAGCTGCAAGTGCAAACAAGCTTGAAAGTTTAATGCTGGCCATAGATTAGTAGAAGTAGCAAATTCTCTGGCCTTGTCCAGTCTAATGAGAACTTTCTAAGCCAAAGATATCCTGACATCTCTGCTGACATCCTTCTGTATGTGGTAGGTTGTGAGGCATAGTGGGTGCAAGGTGGACAAAGTCACTGGGCGCCAGACACTTCTTGGATTTAAAAGAGGTTTTTTTTTCTCTTAACAGTCCTTTTTGTATTTTTGAGGAAAAGAGGGTTAGGGCCAGGACACCCTTAGATAGTTGCTAATTCAATTGGCAGACTCCGAGACTTCAATAAGAGAACAGCCATGCAGGGAAAGGCCCCAGCAAGAAGCCACATCTGCACATGCAGGAATGCTGTCTCCTATGGTAACAGTCTTTAAAAGTTCCTAACTCAAACAGTTCTTTCAGCTCCACTACAACTGCCTCCCTAAGTTTTTCAACACTGAGCTCCCGGTCTCTCACCAGACCCTCTGATTCACGGACTCTGAATCCCTTGAACTCCTCCAAGGTTTGCGGTGGTATCTCCCTCAAGTGTCTCCCCTGCTTCTCTGCTGGGTCCCTAGCTTGGCACTCCAGATACTTCTCAAGCTTCACCCCGGCTAACCGGCAAGGTCCCTGACTTGACTCACAAGCCTGTTCTGCAAGTGCCTCCTCCGGGGGTTGGGTCCCTGACTTGATGACCACCTGAAGTTTCCCGATTCTCCACCATGCCCTTTCAGTGAGAATTTGGTTCCGGTACTTGCTTTAGTTACTCACTGTGGTCCCTGGTAAAGGTCCCTTTGTGGCGACAGCTTCCCTTCCACCCTCAACCACTGACAGGTTCTCCGGCCGACAGAACTGTCACTTTTGGTTGGACTGCAAGCCGCAGTCCCAACCCTGCACTCCCCTCTTACTTCTGGATAGGCCCTCACACAGCCAGATGCCCCCGGGATAGGCCCAATCTCCGGCCTAGCAGCCCAGGGCATATGACACACGTCCACCCAGACAGGTTCTACCAGCAGGCCAAGGGATTCAAGAAAACCCCTGCCCATTAACCTTGGCTTGCTCTTCTCATATCTAGAACCACCAAGTACCCGGCCACCTAGTGGTAGAAGAGAAAAGTGCAACAAGGCCAAACCAAGAAATCAATAGATCTCTATCATAACTACTCTTGGTAAGTAAATTTGTGAGGAGCTCCCTGACTAAACCCCAGGGTGTTACATCAACATTCATATTCAATCTCTCATTGCATTCGATGACTTGACAAATGTCGTTCAAAAGTACTTCAATTTTTTTATTTTTTTTATATTTTATTTTGGAGTGAATAGACTTTCCATTATTAAAACCACATTCACTGTCAGGAATACGTTCATCTGAGAAAAAAATTCCATCCTGCTCCTTCGAACTTTTTCATCGCTGCATTAAAAACCCAATGTCAGTTTGACCCCACCATTGATTACAAAATCGAAACAAACATTCTTAAATTGAAACATTTTGAACAAAATTCTACTAGTGTATGGCCAGCGTAAGGGTCCAGGTGTATTGGGATTGCATTGGGCAGCCTTGCAAAACAAGGCATAAAACCTTGTTCCTTATCAGAACTGTTCACACCACTGTGCTGTCATGGTATAATCTGAAAAGAATGAAAAGAAGTATTTCTTTTAGGCATAGTGCTTTGAAATCTGCTGCATCACACCATGCACCAGATAAAAGATAAATGATCACCTTGTAAAACAACCCATTCAGTTTGAAAGAAATGAAAGGCAAAACATGTGTGTATACATTAGAAAAATATATATAAATACCTTTTCTTCCCTTTTTTTATAAGTGATCAACTTACCTCTGTTCTCAGCTGCATAAGAGCTGGTGGAAGGGGAAGCAGCAGCACACTGATCTTCCCAGTGAATGGCTGTGCAGGAGGGGCATGTCAGGACTAGTCTGATCATTGGAGGAGAGCAGGCTGAGTTCCTAGAAGAGCTAGAGAACTGACCACGGTGTGCTCTCCTTCTTAGTGTGGTCAGTTTTTAATAAGAGGGTAGAGGGACTGACAGGAACACAAGGAATTTCACACAAAGGAAGCAATACAAAGAGAATAGGTGGCTTTCTCATACAAGTGCATGGTACAGCAGGCACATATTAAGAATATGAAGTGTTGGGCTAACAACTGCTTTAATGAAATGTCACTTGTATCTTTTCAATAAAATTCTAACAAAAATCCTGGCTCATCACCACTATTCTTGCCAGCGTACACCTGAGTCAATGCATTCAACAAGCCTTAAAGTGGATGTAAACCCTCTCCTATACCCAGTGAAGTGAACAGCCTCAGAAGATACACAGAGATGAAACAATTCCTCCTGCATAAGTTTTACATGTATATCTGTTGTCTTCAGCTTTCTACATTCTTTAGAAAGTTCACATAGTGTTAGAAATCTTTCTTCCTGTTTCAGCATTGGGAGTGGAGTCTGGGCATACACTGTGTGAGAGCTGATTAGAGGAAAGGCACACACCCCCCTCCACATAGGCAGAGGAATGAAGAAACTTGCAGAGCTGTTCTGTGAATAGACAAGCTCTCTGCTTATCTATCTCTACGTTCCCTCCCCAACACAAATTTCCAGCTGCTGTTATCTCATGTGTCGGAGAGCTTGGCAGAAGTTATCATGCTGATAACAGAGGAACGGAGCAGCAGAAAGACACAGGACGTAGAGCTTTGTAGAGTGATAAGTAAACACTACAGATATATGTGCATAGGTCAGATTTCATGAATGGGTTTACATCCACTTTGAAATACGTGTTAATCCCGCCAGATGTTTTTCCTGTATCTGTGCAACTTCACAAGCTACAGTCTGCCTGCTAGGCGTATTCATACACATCTGTCAGTGATCTCTGAAAAATCACGACTATGTACAACATGCTCTCTTCTTCTAATTTCCTGCAGCATATCACAGGTTGCAGTTGATTCTCTGTAAGGTTTCTTTCACACTTGTGCAACCTGAAAGTCATGTGATTTTGTTGTGATTTTTGCCGGAATTTTGATGCGACTTGAAGCAATGTCTGTGTAATTTTGAGGTCTATGGACGTCAAGTCACATCAAAGTCGGACCAAAGCAGTTCAGGGACTACTTTGAAGTTGCTGTGACTTGAAGTCGCACAGATATGAATGGTACTCATTGGAAATCATGGGGCACGACTTGTTATGCGACTTTGCAGTCCCAGGACAAGTCGCACAACCGTGAAAGAGGCCTAAATGATTGACAGTGGCTCCCACACAGAGCTTTTCTGTTACAGTACAGCAATCGAGCCGCATGCTGTGTGCAAGGCTGACTTCCCCGAACAGAGCTGACATAAGGAGTAGGACAGTGGTCACATGACTATCAAAAAATCGATCTGAAAAGTTCTCAAGTTGGGGTTTTGGGGAATTGCTATTGCATTTCCTTGCTGAATGTTGAAGATAACAGGTGGAGAGGGGGTGAAGCTTTACAGGCACCTTAGCAGTACCACATAGCATGTACTAACACAAGATAATTATTAAATTAAGAGAATCTTATATTAGCAGTCATAGAGCTTCTAAATCTAGTCAATTTAGAGCTTGTGTCAGGACCTAAAGGAATGAATCAGTACTTCAAGGTTTCCTCTTACTCCTAGCAGCTAAACAAAGAGATGAAGGAGTGGAAGGAAGGTACGAACGTGTTATTACATTTTTCATTTCTAAAGTGACATTAACAATATCTTTGTTCTCCAAAAGTAACTTGACTTCCATTTGGTTGGAATTGGAATTTTTTTTTTAAAAAGCCAGACTTACTTTAGGTAATCAGTGTATACATATTCAGTTAGTATCTGTCCCTTCAGTACCATCCAAAGCCTTCTCAAAGTGGACATGCACATATCAACATTTCTGGTGTTGACTGTTTGCATAGCCATGGACATTCCTCCATATGTCGTTGCCTGCTGGTAGGTCACTTAACCAGTGGTCACTGCATTGTAAGCTGGGAGCCTTGTGCAACCTCTAATATAAGGAAGTGGAGACATCCAAGGGGGCTTTTGTTAGAGCCAGAGTGACAGCTAGTGACTCAAAATGTATATGTTGACAGCTTGAGCTTGTAGTTTCCATGCTCAAAGCATTGTTTAGAATTAAAATGAAAAAACATTTGTAAATTCTGGTGTCAATGTTTTACTCTGGAGGGGTGGAGAAGGTACAACTGTGACATGCCACATGTGGTCATACAGGGCACTCTAATCTCTATTCCCCTTTAATTACCAGCTAAGCAGTAGCAACATATTCTGTGTAGGGTAAATGTCTACTGGCAGACCTTTGCATCTCTGCTATCTGCTGTCTCAGCCAAGGGCGTAGGGAGGGGGTGGCTAGGGGGGCTGAAGTCCCGAACGTGACCCCAAAAAGCCCAGAGTCTATGGAATGCTGTATTCCATTGTTAGCCCCGAGTGCCGGCCACCGGGACCGATCTGATTGTGGGTGCGGCCGAAAGTGGCCGAGTGCGGCCGAAAGTAGCCGAGTCCTTGAGTGCCATAGCGGCTGAGTGCGGACGAAAGTAGCCGAGTGAGTCCCCGAGTGCCATAGCGGCCGAGTGCAGCCGAAAGTGGCAGAGTGCCGCAACTCCTGCCTTCTGGAGCGGGACGTGTGACGTGATGGCCATTTTAGCCTGCAGGCTCCAGAAGGCGGGAACGCTACATCCCCGCTCGGGCGGGCGGCTCTCCTCTCCTCCTCGGCTCCTCTCTGACGGCGACAAGTGACTGACTACCACGGCTGAGCTGAGGTAGGTCAGACACACAGTGTGTGTATGTAGGTCAGTGGTCAGTGTATGTAGGTCAGGCAGGTCAGCGGTCAGTGTATGTAGGTCAGTGTATACAGGTCAGTGTATGTAGGTCAGGTAGGTCAGTGTATGTAGGTCATGTAGGTCAGTGTATATAGGTCAATGTATATAGGTCAGTGTATGTAAGTCAGTGTATGTAGGTCAGGTAGGTCAGTGTATGTAGGTCAGGCAGGTCAGCGGTCAGTGTATGTAGGTCAGTGTATATAGGTCAGTGTATGTAGGTCAGGCAGGTCAGCGGTCAGCGTATGTAGGTCAGGCAGGTCAGTGGTCAGTGTATGTAGGTCAGTGTATATAGGTCAGTGTATGTAGGTCAGTGTATGTAGGTCAGGCAGGTCAGCGGTCAGTGTATGTAGGTCAGCGGTCAGTGTATGTAGGTCAGGCAGGTCAGCGGTCAGTGTATGTAGGTCAGTGTATGTAGGTCAGTGGTCAGTGTATGTAGGTCAGTGTATGTAGGTCAGTGTATATAGGTCAGTGTATGTAGGTCAGGCAGGTCAGCGGTCAGTGTATGTAGGTCAGTGTATGTAGGTCAGTGGTCAGTGTATGTAGGTCAGTGTATGTAGGTCAGTGTATGTAGGTCAGTGGTCAGTGTATGTAGGTCAGTGTATGTAGGTCAGTGGTCAGTGTATGTAGGTCAGTGTATGTAGGTCAGGCAGGTCAGCGGTCAGTGTATGTAGGTCAGCGGTCAGTGTATATAGGTCAGTGTATGTAGGTCAGGCAGGTCAGTGGTCAGTGTATGTAGGTCAGTGTATGTAGGTCAGTGGTCAGTGTATGTAGGTCAGTGTATATAGGTCAGTGTATGTAGGTCAGGCAGGTCAGCGGTCAGTGTATGTAGGTCAGTGTATGTAGGTCAGTGGTCAGTGTATGTAGGTCAGTGTATGTAGGTCAGTGTTTGTAGGTCAGTGGTCAGTGTATGTAGGTCAGTGGTCAGTGTATGTAGGTCAGTGTATGTAGGTCAGTGTATGTAGGTCAGTGGTCAGTGTATGTAGGTCAGTGTATGTAGGTCAGTGTATGTAGGTCAGTGGTCAGTGTATGTAGGTCAGCGGTCAGTGTATGTAGGTCAGTGTATGTAGGTCAGTGTATGTAGGTCAGTGGTCAGTGTATGTAGGTCAGTGTATGTAGGTCAGTGGTCAGTGTATGTAGGTCAGTGTATGTAGGTCAGTGTATGTAGGTCAGTGGTCAGTGTATGTAGGTCAGTGTATGTAGGTTAGTGTATGCAGGTCAGGCAAATCAGTGTATGTAGGTCAGTGTATGTAGGTCAGTGGTCAGTGTATGTAGGTCAGTGTATGCAGGTCAGGCAGGTCAGTGTATGTAGGTCAGTGGTCAGTGTATGTAGGTCAGTGGTCAGTGTATGTAGGTCAGTGGTCAGTGTATGTAGGTCAGTGTATGTAGGTCAGTGTATGTAGGTCAGTGGTCAGTGTATGTAGGTCAGTGTATGTAGGTCAGTGGTCAGTGTATGTAGGTCAGTGTATGTAGGTCAGTGGTCAGTGTATGTAGGTCAGTGGTCAGTGTATGTAGGTCAGTGTATGTAGGTCAGTGGTCAGTGTATGTAGGTCAGTGTATGTAGGTCAGTGTATGTAGGTCAGTGTATGCAGGTCAGGTAGGTCAGTGTATGTAGGTCAGTGGTCAGTGTATGTAGGTCAGTGTATGTAGGTCAGTGTATGTAGGTCAGGCAGGTCAGTGTATGTAGGTCAGGCAGGTTGGTGCAATGGTCAGTGTCAGGCAGGTGTGTTTACTGCTGGTCAGCATTGATGGGCACTGGTAAGTCGCACAACCCCACCACCCAACCCCCAAAAAAAGCTGTGCCATTCACACACACACACACACCCCCCCCCCTGGTTTTTGGACTTCGGGCTGAAGCCCCTGGTCTTTTTGCCACCTAGCAACGCCCCTGGTCTCAGCCTTTAGCAGGTGTACAGGAGTCATTAGTTTGAGTAGAATTTATAACCTGCAGATGGTACTATCAGTGCATGGCAACGTTTCTGCGGACACCGTTCACAGATCATGTTCATGAATAACAGACTGAGCTCCTGAGTTACAGGAAATCCACAATTCACTATTTACATAAACTAGACATTTATGAGGACTTTCTGGTGCTGTCCAATGCTAAAAAGAGCAGCAACTTCATCCACCTACTTTTTTTTTTTTTAATCGCTTATGGTGAACTGTTAGGGATATACAGTAGGTGGTTATTTTCTAAAGGCAAGTAGGCTGTTCACTTTACAAATGAATTTTTGCTTTGCAAGGGAATTTTCCCCAGAGCTTAGTCAATGAGGAGAAGCTCTGCTGACTTCCATTATCCGATCATGTGCAAACAAAAATGCTGTTTTTTTTTACATTTTCCCTGCATATGTTTGGGTATTCTTTGCAAAGATAATTTTAATCACATTCGGTACGCTAAAAGAAAACTCTCTTGAGGATTCAACACCCTATTTGCCTTCAATAAATCAACCCCCATATCTCAGTTCTACATATTTGTTTCCAAAAAAAATGCATAGCCATGTGTAGCTGCTGCTCTTCTCAGAAAAAGACAAAGCAGGGTTTCTGCTGAATTTCAGCAATCATAAAATGTATTTTTTTTAGTTCACTAGGGAAATTTCCCTTCACTTCCTGTCCCGGGAGATGCAACAGGAAGTTAGAAGAAATCCCCCTAAAGTGAGGGAAATTCCCCTCTTAGACTGTTGTCCCTGGAACAGATGACCCTATTGGAAAGATTCCCCTTCCCAAAATTTGGACAGAGGATCTAACTATTCCATGATCTGTCCAAAACTTATTAGAAAGTTTTTGCCAAGAGGATCATTTTAAAGAGACCCTGCTACTTTGCCTATTCACGTATTCTTACTTAGGCATACTTCCTCACCTCCTCCCCAATGCAGCATGCTTGTCTCTCTAAGCTCTAACATTATAATATGTCAAAACAGATTGAATGGGCCTCATGATTGGCCACAAGACTTGAGCAGGTCATGGAGGCAACAAGGGAACAAGGCTAGGTAGGTATACACACCTGGCGAGACTGGCTACAGTATGTGCAGACACTGTCACATTATACTAAAGCCACGTCCAAACACTACAGGGATTGATAAAAGTATGCTGACCTTGCTTTCCTTTACATTTTGGTGGTTTTCAACCTTGGATGATGGGTTTTAAAGACTGACAAAAATGTTCATAATTTCACCTCAAAGCACAGCCTCTGAATTGATGGACTGTCCCTCTAATGATATCCTTGATTAATAGCAAACTGTTTCTACTTATGAAAACCTTGACATGCTGGAGCTTTTTTGCTGCACTAAGTTGGGAGCAAGCTGGCCAAAAAATACTTTTCTTGGGTTCAGGGGTTATTATGGGACTTACAGTTTCAAAGCTACCACCACTGCTCGGTGCAGTGGCGTCAAATCCTTAGACTTATGCCCCGTACATTCGGTCGGACTTTGTTCGGACATTCCGACATCAAAATCCTAGGATTTTTTCCGACGGATGTTGGCTCAAACTTGTCTTGCGTACACACGGTCACACAAATTTGTCGGAAAATCCGATCGTTCTAAACGCGGTGACGTAAAACACGTACGTTGGGACTATAAACAGGGCAGTGGCCAATAGCTTTCATCTCTTTATTTATTCTGAGCATGCGTGGCACTTTGTGCGTCGGATTTGTGTACACACGATCGGAATTTCCGACAACGGATTTTGTTGTCGGAAAATTTTATATCCTGCTCTCAAACTTTGTGTGTTGGAAAATCCAATGGAAAATGTGTGATGGAGCCTACACACGGTCAGAATTTCCAACAACAAGGTCCTATCACACATTTTCCATCGGAAAATCCGACCATGTGTACAGGGCATTATAGTGACACTAAACTATTTTTTCGTGAAATGGTTTCTTACTGTCTTTTTTCTGCCTTCTACCCTCCTATATGCTGTGGGACCTTGGAGAATGAACATAGCCATCCTCTAACATAGCATTTCTCAACCTTCACACGCCAGGAGAACCCATAAAATAACCCCCAGGTCTCAGAAATCAATTTATCTGGGGACAATGGGAAAAATGCCTTATACATTTGTAATCATTAGGAAGAATAAAACCCTTACAATGGTGGTCAGAATACCACTCTTACAGATAGCCATCAAAAATATTTGATGTCATGCTGCTGGCTTTGCCAAATGGGACTGGCCTGGAACTATGCAAGCCCCCAAAGAATGTGAGATCAATCAGCCACAGCTGAAGGAACCCATAGTAACCTCTGGTAACAGGAAGCTGGTTCATAGCAGCAAAAGGAAAAAAAGGAATTTGGAGATTTGGGGACAGCTGAGAACAACAGAAGACACTTTTTTTTGTTAAAAATACAAACTTTAATACATTTTTTTAACCGCTTGATGACCGTATACTGTACATATACAGCGGCAAGACAGCGCTCCTGCACAAGATCACATACCTAGCACTTCCGGGTCTGGGGCACACATGCACGCCGCCGGTCACCCGCTCCTGCTGTGATTAGCCACAGCAGGAGCTGATCTGCGGGTATAGCGGACTCGATGTCTTCTGCTACACATCGATCGTTAAGCAGAGAGCCAGGATGGCAATCTGCCTATGTAAACAAGGGAGATTATTGTTCTGTCAGTAAGGAAGGCAATAATCCTGTGTTCCTGCAAAGCAGGAACATAAATCAATGCCATCCTATAGTAAAATCAGCATAAATACAATGACAAAGCACATGTTAGGAACACATTTAACCCTTTGATTGTCCCTGATGTTAACCCCCTCCCAGCCAGTGTCAATAGTACAGTGACAGTGCATATTTTTAGCACTGACCACTGTATTAGTGTCGCTGGTCCCCAAAATGTGTCACAAGTGTCAGTTAGTTTCCCGATTTATACGCAGCAATATCGCAGGCCTGCTATAAGTCGCTGATCGCCGCCATTACTAGAAAAAATAAATATCAATTTCATAAACATATCCCATAGTTTGTAGACTTTACTTTAGCGCAAACCAATCAATATACGCTTACTGGGATTTTTTACCGAAAATATGTAGCAGAATACATATTGGCCTAAATTGATGAAAAAAAAAATGTTTTACATTTTTTATTGTATATGTTTTATACCAGAAAGTTTTTTTTTCAAAATTGTCAGTTCTTTTTTTTAGCACAAAAAATAAAAACTGCAGAGGTGATCAAATACCACCAAAAAGAAAGCTCTATTTGTGGGGAAAAAAGGACATACATTTTATTTGCAATTGTCAGTTAAAGTAACGCAGTGCCGTATCACAAAAAATGAAGGGGGGTAAACCTTCCAGAGGTCATTTGATTAAAGCAAATTTTAGTATCACATTCAGGCTGCATTACAAAGATGTAGAAAAAGCAGCAGAAAAAAACACCAAACTGGTGTTTAACATGGGTGCTACTGAAACAGCAAGTGTTCTAAGCCCACGTTCACATTGGGCCGATTTGGCATGAGATTTGACATGTCAAATTGCATGCCAAATCAGCAGCTATTGCTGGCAATAGCACCGTCCGAACCGGTGCGACGCAGACTTTGCGGTGCCGCATCAATTCCCAAAAGTAGGTCCAGCACTACTTTTTGCGACTTCGGGGGGTGATTTCAATAGACATCTATAACCCGCACAGATGTCTCTGAAATTGCTCCCGAAGTCGAGACTGACATGCGGGTATGAAATTGCGTGAGTTCAACTGAACTCGCACGATTTCTAACCCACAGTCAGCGTGAACCTGGGCTAAATGGAAGACTACCACTTGTCAGCATCAAGGGAGTATGTACATGTTTTCCACTTGTTAGATAAAAAACAGAAATCCTCTGTAAGATTTCCAATATCCTAATAACTTGTATGATTCCAAACAATCCTGCATTTTAAGGTGATCGTTGTTATTTTGATTTTGTGGAATAACCCAATAAATCAAACGGAAGGCATGAATCATGAATCATTTTATTCCTGTCTAGTGGGTAACTAAGCAAAGAGTTTACTTCCAATCCACATCAAAAAGTCTTTGTAACAGATCTCAACAAGGAACATCCTGTCTATACACACTAGATGGACAATGAAGGCAGTTGTTTTATCTGTGATCGGCTCAGCATGCTGTACAGATAAAGATAAAAAGTCAGATACATTTCATAAGTCTAGGTAAGAACACTGGCAAAAAGGTCAAAACTCACTCCATGTCCTGCAAACATTTGAGCATGCACTGTTACCCAAGCCTTTATAAACAGACAGACATTAAAGGCAAGAACAGAACAGACCGGCATATAGTTACTTCAATTCATAGAAAAAAATGAGGATCCTACAGTTCCATTATTTGTAGCCAGATTTATATGAAAAAGCAGTGCTATTCATACAATTGTTTAATAAAAAATACATGGCAGAAGCACTGGCACTTTTCATTTCATTTTCTTTTATTGCCCAGCTGCTGTGCACATAATTATAAAACAATATGTTTCATAGCTTATAAGAATTGCATCTTATCAATACATTTAGGCCAAAAAAGTTCTTGCGGGGTGCTGAGCAGATAGTCTGTCACTGTCTACTCACTGAAAACTGAGAACTGAGCGATCAGTGGCCTTTGATCGCTCAGTCCTCAGTCTTAGAGGCAGTGGGGGACAGATGCAGCATTGGACCAATGCTGCATCCATCTAGGTGAGTATGTATGTTTGTTTTTTTTACGTTCCTACTCATGCAAGTATTTGATCTTAAAAAATATGGACTCGTTTGGTCCTTCTTCGCCTGGGGATCATAGGAGGGCACTTTGCTCTGCACTTCTGTGACCCGTTTGCAGCCGACAGTGGGCTAAAGTCCACTGTATGCTGACATCACTAAGTCGGTCCAGGCTCTGGAAAGTTTCTGATTTTAAAGTGGAGATCCACCCAGATGCCATGTATGTGTGTTTGATTCTTTACATTCCGATTCATGCAAGTATGTGTTCTTAAAAAAATGATGAAGAGACACCTGTAAAGAACTTCCCCTGGGAGCAGCCAGCTTAGCAAAATACCTAACTTTCTCCCCATGCCAGCAAATTTTACTATGCTGCCCTGCCCAGCACTGCACAGCATTTGCAATGAAACCCTCCCTGCCAGGTCCCCTTCTTGCTGCGCATGCATGATGCGGACTAACTCTTTTTTATGGGTCAGCTTTACTCATGGTGGCCTCAAGTCATATTGCTGAAGCAGGGAGAAAGTGTTTTACTAGGCATGCTGCACCCATTTTCCCTGAGTATATAGTCTAGTATATATATATATATATATATATATATATATATATATTTTTTTTTTTTTTCTTATATATATATATATATATATATATATATACAGTTGCAATAAAAAGTACTTGAACCCTTTTGGAATGATATGGATTTCTGCACAAATTGGTCATAAAATATGATCTGATCTTCATCTAAGTCACAACAATAGACAATCACAGTCTGCTTAAACTAATAACACACAAAGAATTAAATGTTACCATGTTTTTATTGAACACACCATGTAAACATTCACAGTGCAGGTGGAAAAAGTATGTGAACCCCTAGACTAATGAGATCTCCAAGAGCTAATTGGAGTGAGGTGTCAGCCAGCTGGAGTCCAATCAATGAGATGAGATTGGAGGTATTGGTTACAGCTGCCCTGCCCTATAAAAAACACATACCAGTTCTGGGTTTGCTTTTCACAAGAAGCATTGCCTGATGTGAATGAAGCCTTGCACAAAAGAGCTCTCAGAAGACCTACGATTAAGAATTGTTGACTTGCATAAAGCTGGAAAGGGTTATAAAAGTATCTCCAAAAGCCTTGCTGTTCATCAGTCCACGGTAAGACAAATTGTCTATAAATGGAGAAAGTTCAGCACTGCTGCTACTCTCCTTAGGAGTGGGCGTCCTGTAAAGATGACTGCAAGAGCACAGCGCAGACTGCTCAATGAGATATAGAAGAATCCTAGAGTATTAGCTAAAGACTTACAAAAGTTTCTGGCATATGCTAACATCCCTGTTAGCGAATCTACGATACGTAAAACAGTAAACAAGAATGGATTTCATGGGAGGATACCACAGAGGAAGCCACTGCTGTCCAAAAAAACATTGCTGCACGTTTACAGTTTGCACAAGAGCACCTGGATGTTCCACAGCAGTACTGACAAAATATTCTATGGGCAGATGAAACCAAAGTTGAGTTGTTTGGAAGAAACACACAACACTATGTGTGGAGAAAAAGAGGCACAGCACACCAACATCAAAACCTCATCCCAACTGTGAAGTATGGTGGTGGAGGCATCATGTTTTGGGGCTGCTTTGCTGCATCAGGGCGTGGACGGATTGCTATCATTGAAGGAAAAATGAATTCCCAAGTTTATCAAGACATTTTGCAGGAGAACTTAAGGCCATCTGTCCACCAGCTGAAGCTCAACAGAAGATGGGTGTTGCAACAGGACAATGACCCAAAACATAGAAGTAAATCAATAACAGAATGGCTTAAACAGAAGAAAATACGCCTTCTGGAGTGGCCCAGTCAGAGTCCTGACCTCAACCCGACTGAGATGCTGTGGCATGACCTCAAGAAAGCGATTCACACCAGACATCCCAAGAATATTGCTGAACTGAAACAGTTCTGTAAAGAGGAATGGTCAAGAATTACGCCTGACCGTTGTGCACGTCTGATCTGCAACTACAGGAAACGTTTGGTTGAAGTTATTGCTGCCAAAGGAGCGTCAACCAGTTAATAAATCCAAGGGTTCACATACTTTTTCCACCTGCACTGTGAATGTTTACATGGTGTGTTCAATAAAAACATGGTAACATTTAATTCTTTGTGTGTTATTAGTTTAACCACTTCAGCCCCGGAAGGATTTACCCCCTTCCTGACCAGAGTACTTTTTGCGATTCGGCACTGCGTCGCTTTAACTGACAATTGCGTGGTAGTGCAACGTGGCTCTGTAACAAAATTGACGTCCTTTTTTCCCACAAATAGCGCTTTCTTTTGGTGGCATTTGATCATCTCTGCGATTTTTATTTTTTGCGCCATAAACAAAATAAGAGCGACAATTTTGAAAAAAACGCATTATTTTTTACACTTTGCTATAATAATTATCCCCAAAAAATATATAAAAAAACATTTTTTTCCTCAGTTTAGGCCGATTCGTATTCTTCTACATATTTTTGGTAAAAAAAATCGCAATAAGCGTTTATTGTTTTGTTTGCGCAAAAGTTATAGCGTTTACAAAATAGGGGATAGTTTTATGGCATTTTAATTAATAATTTTTTTTTTTACTAGTAATGGCGGCGATCAGCGATTTTTTTATTGTGACTGCGACGTTATGGCGGACATGTCGGACATTTTTGACACATTTTTGGGACCATTATCATTTATACAGCAATCAGTGCTATAAAAATGCATTGATTCCTGTATAAATGACACTGGCAGTGAAGGGATTATCCACTAGGGGGTGGGGAGGGGTTAAGTGTGTCCTAGGGGAGTGATTTCTAACTGTCAGGGGGATGGGCTGGTGTGTGACGTCACTGATCTCTGCTCCGATGACAGGGAGCAGAGATCCAGTGACACTTGTCACTAGGCAGAACGGGGAGATGCTGCTTACAACGGCATCTCCCCATTCGTCCTCTCCGTGAGGTGATCGCGGGTATGCAACCCAACTCACGGAGATCGCGGCAGGTGCGCTTGCCGCATACGACCGCAAATTCAAAGTAACGTACGGGTATGTTACTTTGCGCAGCCATGCCATTCTGCCGACATATATCTACAGGAGCCGGTCGGGAACCAGTTAAGCAGACTGTGATTGTCTATTGTTGTGACTTAGATGAAGATCAGATCACATTTTATGACCAATTTGTGCAGAAATCCATATCATTCCAAAAGGGTTCACATACTTTTTATTGCAAATATATATATATATATATATATATATATATATATATATACTCTGCATTAAATGTAGACTCTATATTCAGTCAGTGGAGGCAGTGTAGTATATATAACACAGTGTAATGAAGTGGTTAAGGGGAACCCCGTGCCAAAATTAAAAAAAAATGGTGTGGGTTCCTCCCCAAAATCCATACCAGACCCTTATCCAAGCATGCAACCTGGCAGGCCAGGATAGGGGGGACGAGCGAGCCCACCCCCCCTCCTGAACTGTACCAGGCCACATGCCCTCAACACGGGGAGGGTGTTTGGGGTCCCCCCCAAAGCACCTTGTCCCCATGTTGATGGGGACAAGGGCATCATCCCCACAACCCTTGTCCGGTGGGTGTGGGGGTCTGTGGGCGGGGGGGCTTATCGGAATCTGGAAAGGCCCCCAGATCCCGGCTCCCCCCCATGTGAATGGGTAGGGGTACATTGTACCCCTACCCATTCACCAATAAAGTGTCAAAAAAGTAAAAAAAAGTGTTCCGCGATGTCCATCCATTTTCAATCACAGCGCAGACGGACCCCCAAAAAAAAAAAAGATCCGCCCCCATGGGAGGCGTTCACTGACTGCTGTCTCTTGGCAGTGACAGGCAAGGGCAGAGCCACCCTCTGACGTAACCAGGTGACCCGTCCCCTTCTGATATCATGCAACATCAGATGGGGGCGGGGTCACCAATTTACATCACCAGGTGGCCCCGTCCTTGGCTATATAACAGCTGGCACAGCCAAGAGACAGCAGCCGGCGGGATGCCTCCAATCGAGGTGGAGCTTTTTCTTTTTAGATTTTTCGGGTCCGGGCGCCGTGATTAAAGATGGATGGACATCGCGGGTTTCGCGGGTTTCTTTAATAAAGGAATTGTCCAAAACTCTCCTGTCGTTTTTACTTTTTTGACACTTTTTTGTGAATGGGTAGGGGTACAATGTACCCGATACCCATAAACAGGGATCTGGGGGATCCCCTTGTTAAAGGGGGCTTCAAGATTCCGATAAGCCCCCTGCCTGCAGACCCCCACAACCACCTGGCAAGGGTTGTGGGTATTAGGCCCTTGTCACCATCAGCATGGGGACAAGGTGCTTTGGGGGAGACTCAAAGCAACATCCTCATGTTGAGGACATGTGGCCTGGTACAGTTCAGGAGAGGGGAGTGCTCGCTCGTCCCCCCTTATCCTGGCCTGTCAGGTTGCATGCTCGATAAGGGTCTGGTATGGATTTTGGGGGGACCCTCACGTCATATTTTTTTTTTTTTACCTTTTTCGCGTGGAGTTCCCCTTTGATATCCATACCAGACCTGAAGGGCCTGGTATGGACTGGGGGGGGGGGGAATCGCATGCTGTTTTTTTCAATGTTTTTTTATCTATATTACCGGGAGCTGACAATACATTTAATACAATACAGCCGCAAGCAATTTTAAATTCATTTTTTCCTTTAGAAATGTAATTTTGCTGCGAGACTGTAAAACACATTGGAAAGATGCGCTACTTTACAGGAAGACTAAGGGGACCCCCCGGCACGATATTTAAAGGAATGTTTTGTTTTTATTGTTTCACTTTATTAAAATCACTGCTTCTGAAAAAAACGGTCGATTTAAAAACTTTTTTTGCATTGATACATGTCCCCTGGGGCAGTACTCGAGTCCCTATACACTTTTTATGGCAATAACTTGCATATAAGCCTTTAAAATGAGCACTTTTGATTTGTCATGTTCATGTCCCATAGACTTTACCAGTGTTCGCATGTTTGCACTAATTTTTTGCCTGTTCCCATGTTCTGGTGCAAACCAAACTGGGGGGTGTTCGGCTCATCCCTAGAGGTAGCTAAACCAAATCCAATCTTCCAACCTGATCAATGCCAACTACCTTCTTCTATTCAAGCATCGTACACGTGTATTTCTACAAACATAAACAGTGCACTTCCACCTCTGTGTGACTATTCCGTGCTCACAGAACTCTCACCTCATCTTAATGCAAGCCTTTTGATAATAGGGTAAATAAGTTTCCAAGGTGCTCCAGTGATCTCCACTTTCCATAAATAGATACCCAGGGTAATGTGTCTGGTCCCTTTAAGACACCTATGGTCCCTCTAAACCTCCGCTGCATCCGCTCAGCAACCCTGCGCTGAGTGGCACATTGTGAATATGGCAAAGGTGTTTTTTCTTGCAGTCCTGTGAATGGCCTTTTCTTCCTATCCTGATGGTTTCTGCAGACATTCCATCAGTCTCGGCATGTTGAGAGAGAGGTTGCTGAGCGGATGCACCTAAGCACTTGCATTGGCTGCATAATCTGCATAATCATCTGCATAAACTTAAAAAGGCCTTCTAACTGTCAGTATCCCACAATTAATACACTGTTATAATAACTAATATACACCAATCTGCCATAGCTTGATAACGACCGATAGGTTAAGCAAATAACTTTGAGTATCTTGTTACAGTGACATCTGAAAGTTGGTGGTATATATTAAGCAGCAAGTAAGCAGGTTGTCTGAAATTGATATGTTGAAAGCAGAAAAAATGGGCATTGCAGTTTGTTGTGCATGGGGCTGCGTAGTGGTAGATCGGTCAGGGTGCCCATGCTGTCCCATGTCCACAGCCAAATACACTTACAATGGGAACATGAGCATCAGAACTGGACCATGGAGCAATGGAAGAAGGTGGCCTGGTCTGATGAATTGTGTTTTCTTTTAAATCCTGTAGATGTCCAAGTGTGTGTGCATTGCTTACCTGGGGAAGAGATGGCACCAGGATGCGGTATGGGAATAAGGCAAGCCGGTGGAGGCCAGGGTGGATCCAGGGGGGCCACGGGGCAGTTGTTCCCCCGAGAAATTAGTTTGCGGGTGTGCGCGCCGGCCAGTCATCAGGTGAGTGAGCGGGCGGCTCGGCGGGTGGCCAACTCGGCAGTTGGGTGAGTGAGCAGGGGGCTCGGCGGGTGGGTGGCTCAATGGGTGAGCAGGCGGGAAGCTCGGTGGATGAGCGGGCGGGCCAGTCATCAAGTGAGTGGGCAGCTGACCAATCAGGGGACCGGCAGGTGCCCACCCTGCATCCCTGCAGTTCCGCCCTCACTGTGCAGGCAGCCACGGGCAGCAGCGAGATTGCATCATCTCTCTGCTGCCTGACTTCACTCTGGGACACAGGAAGTGACAATCCCCACCTTAGCAGGTAAGTGACAATTGTAGCAGGCAAGTGACAATCCACAATGCATGGCTGGTGACGTGGCAAGTGACAATCCGCAACGTGTGGCAGATGACGTGGCAAGTGACAATCTGCAACGTGTGGCAGGTGACGTGGTAAGTGACAATCTGCAACGTGTGGCAGGTGACAATGGCAAGTGACACACTCAGAGCTCCTGAGAGATTCTGCATTATGGTGAGTTGAACTAATTCTATATAACAATGTATTAAAAGAAATAATACACTTCAATCATCCTGACACCATAACAACCATGGTGCCAGGATGATTGAAGCGCCAACACCAGCCATTTCCCCAATAAAATTAACTGCAAAAAAAAATTTCTGGCAGTGCCCCTCCCGAGACTAGCCTCTGGATCTGCCCCTGGTGGAGGCAGTGTGATGCTTTGGGCAATGTTCTGCTGGAAAACCCTGGGTCCTGGCATTCATGTGAATGTTACTTCACACTTACAACCTACCTAAACATTGTTGATGACTAAGTACACCTCTTCATGGGAATGTTATTTCCCGGGGGGGCAGTGGCATCTTTCAGCAGGGTGATGCTCCCTGCCATACTGCAAAAGAATGCACTCAGCTGCACAACTTTTCGATACTGTACAATGTCCATAGAGACCTAAATATTTAAATGTTGTACAATGTTCATAGAGACCTAAACATTTAAATGTTGTACAATGTTCATAGAGACCCAAATATTTCAATGTTATACAATGTTGTTAGTGACCCAAACAATTCAATGTTGTACAATGCTCATCAAGACCCAAATATTTCAGTGTTCCACCCCTAATGAACAGCCTACTACATCATTCATTTCCATCCTTGCCAGCCCTTTAGATTATGGTCTCTAGTGACAATGGAAGAAGCAGTATAACTGCCATGTTTTTGTACTGCTAAAGGGGATCGAATGTGTGTACAGTGCAAGAATCAGGATTCACCAATTAACATAGCAATTTAGCAGCCATTGTGGTTGATTTACTAAGACAGTAGAGGCCATTCTGCAAAGAGAATAAAATGCAGTTAGGTTCCTCACGTATGACTTGGTATTCACAGTGAGGACAATTTCACTTTGCTAACTGAACAATCGCTACTGGTTTAGTAAATTAAGTCTATTACATGATTTATTTTTATGGTAGGAGACGATTTTTTAAGGAAGTAGAAACTGTTCACATAGCAAAGTCAATTTTTATTGAGTTTAGTAACAATTTGAAGTTGTATTCATTCCAATCAACCAATCATATGCTGGCAAAAATCATATTTTTCTACTTCCCTTGCTCATGGTTGGGAATTCAAAGGAAATACAGGTTTAATGCATTTACTTCACCCCACCTCACCTTACATATAGTGCCTTGAAAAAGTATTCATACCCCTTTTCCACATTTTGTTACAACCAAAAACATAAATGTATTTTATTGGGAATTTATGTGGTAAAAAGTGGAACATAATTGTGAAGTGGAATGAAAATGATAAATGGTTTTCAATCTTTTTTAAAATTAAATATTTGAAAAGCGTGTCCTGCATTTGTATTCAGCCCCCCTTTACTCTGATAAAAACTAGTGAAACCAATTGCCTTCAGACGTCACCTAATTAATAAATAGAGTCCATCTGTGTGACTCAGGATAAATACAGTTGTTCTGTGAAGCCCTCAGAAGTTTGTTATTGAACCTCAGTGAACAAACAGCATCATGAAGGCCAAGGAACACACCAGATGGGTCAGGCATAAAGTTTTGGAGAAGTTTAAAGCAGGGTTAGGTTATAAAAAAAATATCCCAAGCTTTGAACAGCTCACAGAGCTGTTCAATCCATAATCCAAAAATGGAAAGAGTATGACACAACTGCAGACCTACAAGGACATGGCCGTCCATCTAACTGACAGGCTGGGCAAGGAGAGCATTAATCAGAGAAGCAGCCAAGAGGTCCATGGTAACTCTGGAGAAGCTGCAGCGATCCACAGCTCAGGTGGGAGAATCTGTCCACAGGACAACTATTAGTCATGAACTCCACAAATCTGGCCTTTATGGAAGAGTGGCAAGAAGAAAGCCATTGTTGAAAGAAAGCCATAAGAAGTCCCCTTTGCAGTTTGTGAGAAGCCATGTGGGGGACACAGCAAACATGTGGAAGAAGGTGCTCTGGTCAGATGAGACCAAAATTTTACTTTTTGGCCTAAAAGCAAAATGCTATGTGTGGCAAAAAACTAACACTGCATATCACCCTGAACACACAATTTCCACTGTGAAACATGGTGGTGGCAGCATCATGTTGTAGGGATGCTTTTCTTCAGCAGGGACAGGGAAGCTGGTCAGAGTTGATGGGAAGATGGATTGAGCCAAATACAGGGCAATCTTAGAAGAAAACCTGTTAGAGTCTGCAAAAGACTTGAGATTGGGAAGGAGGTTCACCTTCCAACAGGACAACGACCCTAAACATACAGCTAGAGCTACAATGGAATGGTTTAGATCAAAGCATTTTCATGTGTTAGAATGGCCCAGTCAAAGTCCAGACATAAATCCAATTGAGAATCTGTGGCAAGACTTGAAAATTGCTTTTCACAGACGCTCTCCATCCAATCTGACAGAGCTTGATCTATTTTGCAAAGAATAATGGGCAAAAATGTCACTCTCTACATATGCCAAGCGGGTAGAGAAATACCCCAAAACACTTGCAGCTGTAATTGCAGAAAAAGGTGATTCTACAAAGTATTGACTCAGGGGGGCTGAATACAAATGCACGCCACACTTTTCAGATATTTATTTGTAAAAAAAAATTGAAAACCATTTATCATTTTCCTTCCACTTCACAATTATGTGCCACTTTGTGTTGCGCTATCACATAAAATCCCAATAAAATACATTTATGTTTTTGGTTGTAACATGACAAAATGTGGAAAATGTCAAGGGGTATGAATACTTTTTCAAGGCACTTTAGCTAAGTTAACACCTCTACTAATAAATACCAAATAAAACCAATTGTGGAATAAGGTAATAGCTATGAAGGTATAACATTTTTGCCTACAGATAAATTGAACATTGGACCACTATAACCTCTACTCTTCAGAGTTTTTGCAAGGGAATTTTTCTTTAGCTTGATGAACGAAGTGAAGCTCTTGATCAGCAAAGAATCTTGTGCCTTCCCTAAGTAATCTAAAAAATCTGATTTCCCCTAGTTCTGCTGCTGATTTTATCCACAGATAACACCTCTGTAATTTTTTCAACTCTTTGGTTAGTATTTACTTTAAACTTTCTTTACTTATTGAATAAAGTATATGTAAGCATATGTAAAGACCCAAGAACCTCAGTGTGCTTCTGGAGCATTTTGATGCTCTTTAAGCAATTTTATTTTCAAAATGCATTCTTATGCATTCTCTTTTTTTTTGTATTTTTAAAGTAACTGTATTAAAAGCAAAACATGCAAAAATGCTACAAAAATGAACACTTGATAATATTAAATTATAATACCTATTGCTTTGCAACTACACCTTGACGTACAAAATATTGTAAGGATATTGTCAGAAGTATACTGCCAACTGCAAGAGCTTAAATAACTTCTTATGGCTTCAATCAACTCTAATGAAAGTATTTTGTCTTTTCAACAGCAGATGGCGCTGTGGTACTACATCAGAAGATTTTTTTCCCAGGATGTATTCTAATCTATAGGCTATGCTGTTAGCATTTATAGCTGCCAGTAAGTTCTTATCTACATTTGTCATTACCTCTTCCAACATTTTGGTTCTAAAAAATCTTAACCCATTGGAGTATACTCAAAACTATTCTAAATTCTATTTTATATTAGTTTTTAGTGGACTGATCCTTTTGTAAATGTACCTACAGTATGTTAATTTTGTGGGAACTTTATTGCAGGAATGTTGCATTCATATGTACTTTTTCAAATATCAAGTTTAAGTTAATTCAACAAAGAATATTTTCAGTTTGAAGTTAAACAATATTTAAAACCTTTTTTTTTTATAGAATGACAGTCCTTAGATGTGGTGGCTGCACCAATTTTAATATTTTAAGGCGTTTTTTCTGCAATTATAGAAAATGGCCTGTTGATCTTACCAGAATTCCAGTATACTGACAACTTCATGTGCATTTTTTTTTTTTTTTTTTTTTGGCAAAGCTTAATTTAACAAGCTGAAATTAGAAGCTGATTGGCTACCATGCACAGCTGCACCAGATTTTGCACTCTCCAGTTTAAATTAACCCTTAAGTGTGTTACTGGCAGGATTAAACAAAGGCAGGTGAAAATAAAAACAAAAACATTTAAAAAATGAAACAAATACAGCCACCACATCAAAATATTGACAATCAGCAGTATACATTGCATTTAAATATACTTTAAATATTTCTAAGAAAGATCAATGCCACCCTTTTGTGTTCAATATATGGTATTTTTCATTAATTAAATAATTCATTCATTTAAATTTCTTTGTTAATTAGTATTTTTCTTATCTATGGCTCATCAGTTATATGTGACTTCTAAGTGACAAATAACGTAACACGTTTCTGTCATTTGTAATTATTATTGTGTTTTTTGCAGATGAGATATTCAGCTTTGAGCAAGTACATTCTTAAAAACATTATAAGAATTGAAAATATTGTCCAGATGTTTAGATTAAAAGTGTCCCTAATTTAAATAGAAGATGTATGAAAAAAGTTTCCAGAACTGTATTTCCCAGGAGACATGCCAGGGATTTGCTGCTATGCAGTCTGAATAGTGTTTGAAAGCCAACATCATGTCACATTTTGTGTGCGGTTTCCAAAGAGCAATGCAAGCGTGACGAATGGGACAGAGACTGCCATTGTGGTGGGGACACACCTACAATATTCAACCTGTTGTTTGTACAGGGACATCCATGAGACACAAGAGACAAGCCGGACAGCAGAGCTAAGAGTAATGGACAAGGCACTTTTTTATTTTTATTTTTATTTTTTTCTTTAATTTTTTAAAAATTTTTCTCCATGTACTTGTAGATTTCTCATTTACCTTTTTCAAATAAATCTAACCATCAGATGGGTAAATAATACAAAGTGGTCTCAGTAAATACTTTTTTTTTAAAGTATACCGACTAAAAAATGTTCTGCTTATTAGGTTACAAACAGGGTGGGATCCTTAATTTTTAATTTTTATTCTATCTATCCTTGTTAATTGTCATAAAGCCACGTCTAATTATTGATGTGGGTGACAGGTTTTATTTTACATAAAGCACAAATATTTTGCTTCACCTAAAGCTTGAAAGAATCTTATGCATTCTCATGATTGTGCATCAGCTACTAAGCATTTATGCAGATGGATAATTTATTAATTATTAATTATTATTATTATATTATATTATTATTAATAATATTTATTTATTTTTTTATTATTATTATTATTATTATTATTATTATTATTATTATTTTAATATTAAATTAAATAATATTAAATTATTATTCATTTAAATAAAAAGTTGCTTTTAATAGACAATGTTGTCATTTTTAACAGTGGATTCTATTTTGGAAATGTGAAAGATAAGATGCTAGAGGTTTTATATATTTCTAACCCACTGGGGTTGATTTACTAAAGGCCATGTTCAATTTGCAAAGAAAAATGTTTCCTTGAGTTAAAGTGTATCTAAATCTCAGCCAGACCAAGCAACAATATCCAGAGCCCCTGAATATACCAGCCAGCCACTGTTCCAAGGAAAGCTAGGTTAGAAAACGCATTCAAGTTTCTATACCTTCCCTGAGATTGGCAGCACTGGCAGTGCCTGGCAATTCCACTCATGTACTTTCCAACCTCTTTGCTAGCATTGAGCTAAACTGAAAGCGTGTTGGACCCATAATGATGGGTCCAACACAGAGTTTATGTCCAGCGATACCACGCTACTCTGATCTGCAGATTTTTATGTGAGAACCTTTTTATCCACTTGTTACATTGTATTGGACCTGTGGTCACTTTTAATTGGATTTTTTCAATAAAACCACACTGGTTTTATGCTATGTGGCGACTTTTTGCCTTTTTTACATAAACCCTTATGAGAATGATCAACCAGCACCAACGGCCGTGACGCTACCCTTCTCTACCTCCAGTGGATGGATCCTTTAGGATGTGTGACTCCATGCATGATTAGACTCCTATAAGGTGGAGTCTAGATATCTGTTAAGGGCACATCTTTTATCTATATGGTGGAAGGCGCACTTGGGTGTACGGTCGTTCACTATCATTTGGACATTTGTTGCAACTTGCAACAATATATCACTTTATTTCTGTATAGAGCTATATGGAAATCTTATGGACTGACTACTGTCACTTTATTTCATTTCACATGTTACATTATTATTTTTGGATTTAGCACGGCAATTGTTGTTTATATTCATATATGTCAAACTGCTCTCATATTTGTTGGGGTATCTCAAGATTCCTAAGTTTATTTTATTATTAAAGATATGAAAAAATCTGTCTAACCCTTAGTTCACATCTAAGCACTTTTTTTTGCACGTTTTGCAGAAACCCACTACAGACCCATTAACTTGGTTTCTAACGGATATGCGTTTTGAGCCAGTGTGTTTTTTAGAAAGGGTCAGGGATTTCCCTGCAGCAGATTGCGTTTTGCGTGTAACAGACTTCAAAGGACCCGCACCAAAAACTGCAAGTGTAGCGTTTTGATGTCTTTTTGATGCATTTTGCAGGAGGGGGGGTTTGGCTGATAGGAAAGTATAACAAACAATGATAAACCATATCAATAAAACATTTTAAACCCTAGCATTTAACCCTAATCCTAGCCCTTAACTCTAACATTTAACCCTACCCCTAGCCTTTAACCCTAATCCTAGCTATTAACCCTAACATCTAACCCTAGCTCTTGACGCTAACCCTAACCCTAAACCTTAACCCTGATCCTAGCCCTTAACTCTAACCCTAACATTTAACCATAACCCTAGCACTTAACCCTAACATTTAACCCAAATCCTAGCCCTTAACCCTAACATTTAACCCTAATCCTAGCCCTTAACTCTAACATTTAACCCTAACCCTTAACTTGAATCCTAGCCCTTAACTCTAACCCTAACATTTAACCATAACCCTAGCACTTAACCCTAACATTTAACCTGAATCCTAGCCCTAAACCCTAACCCTTAACCCTGACATTTAACCTTAATCCTAGCCCTTAACCTTAACATTTAACCCTAATCCTTAACTTGAATCCTAGCCCTTAACTCTAACCCTAACATTTAACCCTAATCCTAGCCCATAACCCTAACATTTAACCCTAACCCTTAACTTGAATCCTAGCCCTTAACTCTAACCCTAACATTTAACCCTAACCCTAGCACTTGACCCTAACCCTAATATTTAACCCTAACTCTAGCCCTTGACCTCTAACAATAATATTTAAACAATGTTAAAAATGTTAAACAATAGGGTTAAATGTTAGGGTTTGAGTTAAGGGCTAGGATTAGGGTTAATTGTTAAGGTTGGGGTTAAGGGCTAGGATTCGAGTTAAATATTAAGGTTAGGGTTAGAGATAGGGTTAAGGGTTAAATGTTAGGGATAGCATCAAGGGCTAGGGTTAGGGTTAAATGTTAGGGTTAGGGTTAAGGGCTAGGATTAGGGTTAAATGTTAGGGTTAGGTTAAGGGCTAGGGTTAGGGTTAAATGTTAGGGTTAGGGTTAAGGGCTAGGGTTAGGGTTAAATGTTAGGGTTAGGGTTAAGGGCTAGGATTAGGGTTAAATGTTAAGGTTAGGGTTAGAATTAGGGTTAGGGTTAAATGTTAGGGTTAGGGTCAAGGGCTAGGGTTAGAGTTTAATGTTAGGGTTAGGTTAAGGGCTAGGGTTAGGGTTAAATGTTAGGGTTAGGGTTAAGGGCTAGGGTTAGGGTTAAATGTTAGGGTTAGGGTTAAGGGCTAGGATTAGGGTTAAATGTTAAGGTTAGGGTTAGAGTTAGGGTTAAATGTTAGGGTTAGGGTCAAGGGCTAGGGTTAGAGTTTAATGTTAGGGTTAGGGTTAATGGCTAGGATTAGGGTTAAAAGTTAGAGTCAAGGGCTAGGGTTAGCGTTAGAGTTAGGGTTAAGGGTTAGGGTTAGGGTTAAGTGTTAAGGTTAGGGTTAGAGTTAGGGTTAGTGAAAAGAACTCACCGCTCCGGGTGTAACTGATACACCCACTGGAACACATACCTGAGTGCTAGCCCCGGCTCGCCTCCATGGTAAATCGTCAAAATAGGAAACGGCTCCACCTCACGTGGGCTCCAAGTAAAGTTTATTGGAATATCAAAATATCCAAAATGACACCAGAGAACACCAGCAGTGATCAAAGTAGATGCGTTTCACACAACAGAAATTTGCTTAATCATTACCAAATGTAAATAAGCACATTTCTGTTGGGTGAAACGCATCTACCTTGACCACTGCTGGTGTTTTCTGGTGTCATTTTGGATATTTTGACATTCCAATAAACTTTATTTAGAGCCCACGTGAGGTACAGCCGTTTCTTATTTTGATGGAGTTAGGGTTAGGATTAGGGTTAGGGTTAGAGATAGAGTTAGGATTACAGTTAGAGTCAGGGTTAGGGTTAGCGCCGGTAATTGTTAGGGTTAGAATACTAACCCTAACAATTGCTGCTAACCCTAAGCCTAACATACGACTTTGGACACATAAAGCTTCTTGCACTTCTTTGATGGGACTTTGATGCTACTTGAGTGCCAAAGAGCGTAAAGTCATATCAAAGTCGCACTACATGAACAGAATTGCCATGCTTTCCTATTAGCCAAAAAGACACAAAACGCGTCAAAAACGCACCAAAACCGCATGTTCAAAAATGCAAAATGCAACGCAAATGCACCAGAAAAACATATCAACCGCATATGTGATAGATGTGAACCTAGCCTTTTAAAGTATGTTTTTCAGGACTATTCTTTGCTATTCTTATTATATTATAACTGTGTGTCATGAAGATGAGCTTGCGATGACCATTATTATTTAGTGTGTTTCTAATGCTATCAGATGCAATGATAATAGTTCAAGTACTATATTCTTACTGTTTTGTCTTTAACCAAACTTCATACTGCCTTTATAGCACCCCTTGGCTTCAGTATAAGAGCTTATTCACCCAGCAGCATATGTAATGCATGCATGCTGGTGGGCATTGTGCACCCACACTGTAATGCATTGTAAAATGTTTTTTTTTTACTTTTACTTTATTCAACTGGCCACTTGATATAGGCAAATCACCTTTTCCATACATTTAGGGCTGTTTTGGGTAATGTTGCCTAATACAACCAAATGGGGCAGTGTTGCCAACCTCCTGCAGCAATTTTTACTGATAAAACATGGAGAATTTATTGACAGAGCACATTGCTGTGCATACAACTGCTCCCAGCACAGTTACCAGTGCCTAACCGAAAGCTCATGATCGCTGCTTGCGATTGGAAATTTTCGGAGTACGTGACTAGCGTGACAGCCAATCGCAGCGCTCATGTGCTCTTAAGCCCGCGCCTCCCAGCATTATAAGCCTCTTAAAGGGCCGGGAGGCACTGCCATTAAGAGGTTAAACAGTATAAACACAATATGAAAACACTGACAATACCCATAACATGTCATCTGCATGGTTTACACTTAAAAAGTCAACACAACATGAAAAATGATCAGCCCCTGATATTTACAGACAGTTGCAAAAATCACGGATCCTAATGGAACTGCTTACAGTCACTGGAACTACTCATCTTCCCCAAACTCCCTATTTTCTTCATTGGAGTCATGGGTTGAATCTTGTGTGAGCTTTGGATGTCAGAGCTTAACAGAGCCGACTTTGTCACTCGCCTTCTCATGTGACATTGTCCGGGCCTGACTTTTGGACAAATACTGAATCATGGGAGGAGGCCCTCATAGGCAGAATCACTGGGTATTTTGCAATGGATTTGATGGGGTAATGGAGTGGCGGGGAAGTGCAGCGCAGGTGAGTATAAATGGATCGGGGAAGTGGGAGAGACTCTGGCACTTGTGACAAGTAACAGAGTCTTTTTAACCACTTGCCGACCGGCTCACGGCGATACACGTTGGCAAAACCACGTTCCCGTACGTCATTCCGGCGGCGGCGGCTAGCACACGCTGTGGGAGCGTGCCCGCGGGTCCTGCGGACTCCGTCGGTGGTACGGAGAGGCATAATGGGGAGATGCCTATGTAAACAAGGCATTTCCCTGTTCTGCCTAGCAACATGGCAGGGATCTACTGCTCCCAGTGATCGGGAGCAGTGATCTCTGTCATGTTCTAGTGAGCCCATCCCCCTACAGTTAGAACACATCCAGGGAACACAGTTAACCCCTTGATCGCCCCCTAGCGTTTAACCCCTTCCCAGCCAGTGACATTTACACAACAATCAGTGCATTTTGTAGCACTGATCGCTGTATAAATATCAATGGTCCCAAAATAGTGTCAAAAGTGTCCGATCTGTCCGCCGCAATGTCACATGTCATGATAAAAATCGCAGATCGCCACCATTACTAATAAAAAAAAATTATAGTAAAAATGCCATAAATCTATCCCCTATTTTGTAGACGCGATAACTTTTGCGCAAACCAATCAATATACAAAGAATACATATTGGCCTAAACTGAGGAAGAAATCATTTTTTTATATATTTTTGGGGGATATTTATTATAGCAAAAAGTAAAAAATATTGCTGTCACTTCCTGTCCTCAGGCTTAAAGAGATGATTTTTTTTATTTCTGATGTGAAAGTGTCTTTTTTTTTTTTTTGCTTTTAAGGGTAAATGAGAGATCTGGGGTCTTTTCTACCCCAGATATCTCAAAAAAGTGGACCTGTTGTGCTTTTTTCTATTACAAGGGATGTTTACATTCCTTGCAATACTAATAAAAGTGATCAAAAACTAAATTAATAAAGGGACAGTGTAAAAATAAAAAATAACAAGTAAAATGAATAAGAATTTTTTTTTCTTTTAAAGCACCCTATCCCTCCATGCTCATGCGCAGAAGTGAACTCATACGTAAGTAGTGCCTGCATGTGTAAATGATGTTAAAATCACACATGTGTGGTATTGCCGCGCTCGTTAGAGTGAGAGCAATAATTGTCATGCAGTACCTCCTCTTTGACTCAAACAGGTAACTTGTAAAAAATGTAAAGCGTCACCTATGGAGATTTTTAAGTTTGTGGCCATTCCAGGAGCGTGCGCAATTTTAAAGCATGATATGTTAGGTATCTATTTACTTTGCATAACATCATCTTTCACATTATACAAACAAATTTGGCTAACTTTTTTGTTTTGTTTTGTTTTTTTAAATCTTTAAAGTGCATTTTTTTCCCCCCAAAAAAAATTGCGTTTGGAAGACCGCTGAGCAAATACAGTGTGACATGAAATATTGCAACACCCTCTATTTTATTCTCTAGGGTCTCTGATATATATATATATATATATATATATATATATATATATATAATGTTTGGGGGTTCTAATTTTTTTAACAAAAAACAGTTTTTACATGTAAACAACCGATCAGCATGTGGTTAATAACGCCAAAACTGGAACTAAAAAGCGCTTTTAAAGTTCATTAAAGAAAATCTCTATCCAAAATGATTATTTTATTCTTAGTTCAATAAACCTATAACATCAAGTGTACAGGACCAGTTAATTTCAAGGGATGTTTCCAGATCTGTACTTAAAAGCAGCAAGAAAGTCTCAACAGCATTCCTTTGGAATAAAAATACATGTTCTTCACCATTCGGGTTCTAACAATCTCGACTGCTGGACAAGGAAAAGTAGCAGCGCCAGCACTCCTGGATCCCTAATGACATTTTATATTTTTGCCTTTCATGATAGAAAAGTGATATATTAACCACAAAGCTGCCATTGCTTTAGTCATTTTGTTTCTTCAGCACCTGTAATTCCTAGAAACTACATTTTGATTTGGGTCGTTTAGATTTCATTGGCTCAGGTGTACCACACATGCTCTGTGCTGTATTAATAACCCCAAGTAAAGCTAATTATTTCTTCTTTATTTGCGCCCCATCTATTCGCTTGACTTGCATTCACCACAAGTCATTTACATAATGAATGTGTCTGAGTCTCAATTTATAAATGGTGGTAATGACATAGGGTAGTTACTTTGTCGTGCGTGTGAATGCAAGCACAGCAACTGACACTAAATCATGTTCCATACAAGTTAGAGATCAGTCAAAAGGTAATCTGAGTAATAAAGACTAGGGGAGGAATAACTAATGCAGGGTAATTTGACATCTTGGTAGATTTATGTTCACCTCTATTATTTTCCTTAGATATTAGAAAAAACCCTAAAAAACAACTTTAATTTTATTTTATTTTTTTGCAAGAATAGAGACATACATAGGCCAAATAAACTCATATGACTGATGATAAGTCAGCATCAGACAAGGCAGTGGGTCTTATTTACTAAAACTGGAGAAATCTGGTGTAGTTGTGCATGGTAGCCTATCATCTTCTAACCTTAGCTTGTTCAATTAAGCTTTGACAAAAAAAAACTGGAAGCTGATTGGTTTCCATGCAGAGCTGCACCAGATTTTGCACTCTCCAGTTTTAGTAAATCAAATAAAGAGCACTTTCTTTTTTCATTTATAAGTCAAGGGATCTGCTAACATGTTGCGCATGTATTTTTCCCACAATTTTCCATCAAGCTCAACCTGTTCTTTATACTGTTGAACCAAAATAAAGCAAAATGATAAAATCAATAAGCCATGAGCCAAATTATCATTTTGATTACGGAATTATCCTTCTAAGCCCAATAATTAGAACATTTTTTTTCCTATATCAGTCACCTAACTGATGAATCCTACTCTTTAGTAAAAAAAAAAAGTGCCAATCCACAGTTATACTAATGGCCATCTACCTCTCCTTTGGTAGACAATCTCACTTTTTTAAGAAAAACCTATACTACAATTAAAGCAGGTAAGATGTGCCTTACCCTGGAACCAACACAAAAATTGGTCATCACTGTGAATTTCAAACCCACATTATTCATCAAAAAAACAGGTTGCAGTGAATCTGAACCTCATCCCCACTAATGAGTTGTTGAAGACCATCTAAAATAAGCTTGCCTTATTTTGGCATTTTGCAGCCCCAGGCTTTGAAACCTTATCAAATCAATGGCTTCTAAAGAACCTAGCTGTCCAGGCTAAAAAAGTTAAAACCCATGAATACGCAGACCTCCAGCCTTTATTAAAATGCTGTCAAACATGGTGGGTGTCCAAGGGTGGAACTCTTTTTTGTGAGCATAACATCAATGAAGTGGCTTCCCTCCTCCCTACTGGTAGGCGCACGCTCCATAAGAAATCTTAACCTCAGCTTTTGTTTCATAAGTAAATAAGTAAAATTCACCGTTTCTCATTACCAAACTCAAAGACTAGAACTGTCTTTATAAAATGTTGCCTAACTATCTTTTAATTCATTGTACCCGTTATTAGGCCACTCGCTATTGTCCTCTACCTTATGGTTTATGCATTCTCTCCTGTTATGTTGTATTTGCATTTGTCTCTGGAAATCTTTAGGGCTTGGATAGAGTCAGATGCTTTTCAGGCCAGGAGGGTGCATAGGGGACATATCAATTTGAATGGCTTTTAACAGCATTCTCATTGCCATTGTACAGTAACTGTGTTCCTGAGCTGTGCGGTTATGTTTCCGATTCCCGGGAAGTTCTCTTTGCACCAGGGCGTGCCTTGAATCACATCAAAAGACCCCAGTGCTACAAAAGAAAAAAGAAACTCGAGTAGGCATGATCATACAAAGACAGGCGGAGAGGGAGAGAAGAGAAAAGCCTGGACAGCATTGAATACTAAATGAGTCCAGTCAACCCCAGGAGTCCTTTAGCACTTACATTTATCTTATTGTGAGAGGGTGAAGCTAAATCCTGTCTTGACACAAACGGTTCTTTGCCTTTGACATTGACACTGTACACATACAGACACAAGCTCACTTAAATAGATGAACACCAGCTACGCTAACTTAACACTGGATAATTAGTCTTAAGTATTTCAAAGTTTCACTCGCCACTGAGTCTTTGAGCGCAAAACCACATATACTACTACAGAACTGTCATGAAGTTTAAATATCTCAGTGAAATTTAACTAAAATTCTAATTTTTTCTAAAACCTAAGCATTTTTATGCTGTTAAGATCACCATCCAAGTTGTCATAATGTATTTTTTAGATCACGTTTAAAATGATTGGAAGTACTGAATTGAAAATGCTAAAAAAAAAAGTACAGAAATTAATATTTTTTTATCAAAATTTCTGACTAATTCCAATGGTGGAATTAGTCAGCATTTTTTTAGATCACAATTTTTGCAATAAAATCACAAATCTATTTAAACTAGTGATAAGCAGATTGGTTTACCCTAACTGGGATCATTTTGGATCAGATTGATCTAAAATGAATAGTTTAAAGGGATTTGCTCTTTTTTTTATCCATACCTAGGTCCTTGTGACCCCTTACCAGTATTGGCATTTTGGTATAAGCAATCAGAAGAGACAAGGAATTGGTGGGGATCACCCTTTATTTACTAGTAAAGAGAATTATGGGATAGATTTGCCCACCACTTGTGCTATTATGGCCTATAAGGCAAACATTTCATGAACGTAAGGAATCACTTCCCCAGATCAACAGTAGGCTCTCCTTGAAAATAAGCTTGGCATTCCCATTAGGTCCTCCTCTGGTCAATAGTAAGGATGGGGTACCCATATTACAGGACAACCTTATAAGTCAACTAGATGCTAAGCAGATTGCACATAAACACCTCAATACCTAAGTGGTCCTATGCTACAATGCAGATAAGGATTCATGATTTTGGGACATCTTAAAGAAGAGCTCCACACAAATCACAATATCAGTAATGAAAGCATTGTAAATTGGAGTAGATGTGACTTCTCAGCATTTCTTCTCAGTATGGTAGACGTTAGGACCTCATGCAATGGGTGGACTTAGGGGCTTCCATGGCCTTTAAAAAATTAGTTGAGCATTGGTAATCATACTGGGTGCTTGCAATTTTACACTATGTTCAGTTATTTTCAGTTGGATCGCCTGACACTGCTTACTAGCAAGCAGTGGATTATGAGAAAATTAAACCAGCCAAAATCAACTAGCTTAGCAGTCTATGATGTGGTCCACTTTAGAGATCAAAGCTCAAGGTAAAAGCTATGTATGACCATATATGTGGACTGTTTGGGAACCTAGAGATTACTGCAGGGATTAAAATGCTAGGAACAGAGAAAGGAGGATGTGATATTGTTCTTTTAAATTGGAATAAAAGTCTTGCTATAATAATTTTTTTAGGAGCTAAAGTTTTTTGGCACAAGTCCTGGGCAATATACATCATGGCTCAATTTCAGCTTGCTGAAAATAGAGCCAGGTTATGAGGACAATGTAACTCCAGTGCACAAAAACAGAATCTACATCATCTGTGGCTATTCAATGGTTGAAGAGGAGCATCATAAGGGTTGGAAGAAGTACCAAGAGAGATGTTGACAATGGAGCGTTGACTGACAAATGGACCTGTCACCACTGAAGGAGGTAAGTGGGTGTTCTGTTTCAAATGTCACTTTATGCATTGACATACCTCCTTAGACCCAGCCTGTCTAGACATCTGCCGACTTGGCACCATCCACAGGCAGCTTAACTCTTTAACAAGATACTGCAATTGAATCCAATACAATTTTACTTAATCTAATTGTAGTACAGAGGATGATTTTCAGTGAATGGGGAGGGTCTAGCTAGGACTAAACTAACTAGCACTAAACAGCAAGGAAGGACAAAGATCACATTAGTAAACAAGTTTTACTGGCCAAAACTGCCACTAGATGTCAGCATACTACAGAAAAATGATAACCTCATGCAGTTCAATACAATACAAGACATAAAAAATACATGAAAGCAGGAACGAATAGTGTCACACAATGTGCAAGTATGCTATGGCAAAATCTCACCACCAGACTGTGGTATTTAGTTTTATTTGAGAAAAACTACCCTAAAAATCTTTCTCTTAAAATTTTATCTAAAACAGCCATTCTCAACCAGGGTTCTGTGGAATTCTAGGGTTCCTCCAGAGGTTGTCAGGGGTTCCACAAGCTGTGGATGACTGACCACCAATATTTTGGTGCCTGTACAGTTCTATGTCCAAAGCGTTACACCCAGGGCTTTTTTTCAGGGGGAACTTGGTGGAACTCAGTTCCACCACCTCTGGCTCAGACCCTTTGGTGCCTGCTCACCACGATCACTTGTAAACACAGAAGTCTGGTTCCTGTGTTTACTAGTGACAGCTCTGCACTCTGTATGTAATGCAATCCTGGTATTTAACGCCCCTTTAAGACCCTCCTACTGTTTTCGTGAAATTTGACTGAACACACCCACTATTTGATGTGATTTGGAGGGTGTGTTTAGGGGGAGGGGTTTTGTGGGGCCGTGGTTAAGTTCCAGCACCTATTGTTTGAGAAAAAAAGCCCTGGTTCCACCAATGATTGTTTTAGCTATCTACAAGAGGTGCATTCTTACCTTCACTGTACAGAGGGTATTCTTCCCGATGGCTACAAATGTAAGGGGCATTTTTCACTTTGTCTCCATTGTATTGGTTTGAGCAGGGGTTCCTTGAGACCTGAAAAATTATTTCAAGGGTTCAATTGTTATGTACAGCAATAAATACGTGTAAGCATTAGTTATACATATACAGTGTATTATTATATAATGCTAGGTCCAAGGTCCTAGGTGCTAGGTCTAATCCTTTTTAATTAAGCTCATTAGAGCTTTTATTACCACTAAATTATTACTATTCAGGAGGGTGATTAGCTTCTCCAGTGCAAGAATCTGCAGCAGAGAGACTTCAGCTCCATGAACACTTTGGGGTTAATTTACTATAAGAAAAAAGGCTTTCCCTTAGCGTAGTTTATGTGGTGATAATTCACTTTGCAAAGAATACCTAATTGTGTGCAAGGAGAGTAAAAAAAAGATGTATTTTGCTTAGACATGATTGGATGTTGGAAGTCAGCAGAGATTTACTTAATTCACTAAGCTCTGTGGAAAATTCCTTTGCAAAGTGAGCAGCCCCTCACTAGTTTGCTACTAGTAAATCAACCCCTATGTGAGCAAATAGCTGCGACCAACAACAGCTCAGTCAGATTTGTACAAATGAATGGCCGGCACTGCCACTGTTCAATGTAACCGCTCATTCAAGGTCTCTGACTGACCATAGATGCAGACAGTTTGCGCCAAAGGCTAAGGTTTCAGGTCACAACTAATCACCCAGTTGGTTGGCGGTGTTTAGTTGCCTATTTGCCCTCATTCACCCATCTGAATGAGGCCTTACACTTGCATAGGATCTAACCCAGTGGTTCTCAACTCCTGTCCTCAGGACCCACCAACAGGCCAGGTTTGCAAGATAACTGAAATACATCACAGGTGATATCATTTGCTGCTCAGTGATTGCAGTATCCTAGTCTGAATCTCCCCAAGGTAATACTTAAAATCTGGCCTGTTAGTGGGTCCTGAGGACAGGAGTTGAGAACCACTGATCTAACCAATACATAATAAACATATTAATGTTTCAATTTGAAGGGATATTAATGTTTAATGCAACATAAACACTTTTGGCAATTTAATAGTACCTTCATGTAAAGAGATCTGTACAGCAGACCTAAAAGAAAGACATTTAAGGCAACTAAAACAGAAAGTCCAAGGTAAGGGTCATCAAAACTTATTGTGTCCAGTGGCGTTGCTAGGGGGGCTTCTGGGGCTATAGCCCCGAATCTGGGGCCCATAGCCCCGAGTCTCTAGGGTGACCAGGGCCGGTGTCACCCGCTGTGTCAGCTTTAATTTGAATCCCCGGGTGCCACCGTCACATAAAGTCCAACCTCCTGGTATGGCTCCTTTGTCCGTTTCCGGGACATGTGCTGCCTATCATAGATGGGAACCGATCCAGGAGGCGGGACTTGTGTGATGGCGGGCACCTGGTGATTTAAATGAAAGCTGACACCACGGGAGACGCCAGCCTGTGTGATGATCCAGCCGGCTCTCCTCTTCCTCCCTGATCCCTGGCACTGGGGTGGCTGCATTGCTGGGCACTGGTGAGGCTGAGATGTGGGCACAGGTGAGGCTGCATTGCTGGGCACTAGTGAGGCTTTATTGCTGGGACCAGGTGAGGCTGCATTCCTGGGCACAGGTGAGGCTGCATTCCTGGGCACAGGTGAGGCTGAGATGTGGACACTGGTGAGGCTGTGTTCCTGGGCACAGATGAGGCTGCATTCCTGGGTACTGGTGAGGCTGAGATGTGGGCACAGGTGAGGCTGCATTCCTGGGCACAGATGAGGCTGCATTCCTGGGCACAGGTGAGGCTGCTTTCCTGGGCATTGGTGAGGCTGCATTGTTTGGCACTGGTGAGGCTGAGATGTGGGCACAGGTGAGGCTGTATTGCTGGGCACAGGTGATGCTGCATTCCTGGGCACTGGTGAGGCTGCATTCCTGGGCGCTGGTGAGGCTGCATTGCTTGGCAGTGGTGATGCTGCATAAATTGGCACAGCTGAGTCCTGCATTCTTTATGTAGCGCACTCCTGAGCCCTGCATTCTTTATTATGTAGCGCACTCCTGAGCCCCAGAGGACCCTGATGTAATGAGGGGGGCTCTGGGGACCCTGATGTAATGAGGGGGGCTCTGGGGACCCTGATGTAAGGGGGGATCCGCACTCAGATATGTAACGATATATAATATAAATATTATTTAAATAAATATATATATATATATATATATATATATATATATATATATATATATATATACATAGACACACACACATACATGCATATTATATACATGTGTATGCCCGCCCAAGCGTATGACTTTCTTTACTTCGCTGCTATGGGCTCTAGCCCCTGATCTTTTGTAGAACTAGCAACGCCCGTTTGTGTCCATTGAAAGATTTCCCTTCTATTCCTGTTCTGGTGACAACCCAAAATTTGTGATTTTTCTTCACCTTCACTCCTGGTGATAATGGTAAACAGAACAAATGAAGAGGGTAAATCTCCCTACTGACAGACAGAAAAAAAATTGTCAGGTTGTCTAATCCCTCTCCACTTTGTTCAAAAATAAAATACAAAAGTTTTGCCTTTACAGGCAGTGCCCATGTTACAAACAAGATTCTGAAGGTTCATTCTTAAGCTTAATTTGTATGTAACTTGGAACAGGTACATTTTTTTAAGTGTAACTCCAACCAAAAAAGTAATCTTTACGTTTTGGATAGCTTACACCCCTGTAATATTTGTTTCACTGTCTGTGCCCCTGTTCAGAAGATTTCACCTCACTTTCTGTCCCTGTGAAAATTGGATTTTGAAAATGTTGGGTTGGTGTGGAAACAAGAGTTGGTGATAAAGCTTCAGTGGAGACGCCTTTTTCCCATGATAACTCTTACAAGAGTGAATTTCCCTTCCTGCTTACAGGAGTGAATTTCCCTTCCTAGGGGTAGATTTCCTCTCACTTCCTGTTGTCCCAGGGCCAAGAAGTGAGAGGAAATCTTTCTAATGAGGATACAGAGAGCAGTAAAACCTCACAGTGGCTCTATCCCCACACCATACTAGCCAAAACAAAACAAAAATACAATTTGCATGGAGTTCTACTTTAAAATGTAACTTGGACTGATGTTTGTTCTAACGTACACCCGGGCTAAGAGAGACCCAGAAGTATATTTACGTTCAGGACCAAGAAGCATAAATTACAAAAAAAGGCTTTATTGGCCAACTATATACAGTAAAGTAAGTTACAAGTAGAAACTAGGGCATACACCCAATAGTAGTGGGCACAGATTAATGGCCTCAGACAGTGCCCGCAATGCACAAGTTCTTCCAGCCCGGGAGACAACAGACGGAGCCGGGATTGTTATAATAAACCGTATCTCACCACTTCCACAAGTTTCAGCTGCTCCTGGCTATGCACTGATGTGGGATTACTGACAGGTCTGCTGGACAGTAGATGGCAGAATGCGGTGAGCAGCAAGATGGCCACCCTGTGGTTTCCAGGACCACCATGGAGCAAAATCGTCCAGAAATGACGCCACGCTGCCTCCGTTCGTAAGTATGAGTTGTACATAAGTCGAATGTTCGTAACTCGGGGACTACCTGTATTTATAATCTAAAGACAGATAGAAGGTTTTGTTTCTGAAAAAGGGAGACTGTAACTTCAGTTATTGAAGGTTGGCAGCTATAGGATTATGAATAAGGTTATACATCACCATATGGAGAAGATAGGGAGGAAGAGTAGATGAAATAGTGATTGTGTGTAGAGATCTAGTATAGGGTATTGAGTTTTTACACTGATGGACACATGTATAAAGAAGTAGGATAGAACAAAGTGTGTCTTCAGTCAGTTCCCCCTCCCCTCTCCCTATCAATCATCACAGTGGTGGAGGAAATGATGTGTGATTAGTAGTTAGCAGTGTCAGATGATGCTCTGGATGAAGGCACAGACATGCTTCCAGTGGAACAGTACCTCCTGTAATCACATAGCTCGCTGTGTGTCCCCACAACTGATCGCCTATTTTGCTAACTGGTTGTTTATGTCATGCTAATGATGTCTTTCAGCAGTGTTATTTTGTTATCAGCCTTACAAATACATGTCACTGGACCTCATAAAGCACGATCAGCGATCCGAGCGTTCTGCCTTTGTAAAAGAAGACTGGAATGATTATTCATTCATTGGCTTCATCACAGGTGGAGAATTTGCTGGGAATTGTAGTGTTTCATGTGGGTGGCAGGTGGTCTAATATAACAAACTAGGGGGTCATCACCACTAACTGCAATTATTCCACATAGTCTCCATAAAGGAAATATTGAATTCTGGTATGTATGTGATAAAGCTGGATTTTAGGTATGGTAATTCATAGTTACATCAGTCCAGCTTAGACCAATGTAAGTAAGTATGTGCCATACCTGTGGGATCCCAGTGGAAGGTGCAACTCACTGTAGTAGACACTGCTAGCTTTCGGGTCCTCTGCCAAGAGCCTGCACTGCTGCTTAGGGTGCATTTATACTGGGATTGTTTTAACTGAACTATGCCCGAGATTAATTGTCCTCTCTCCCCCACTCCTCCGCTAGTCTACACTGGTACTTGACTAAAGGGAAGTATACCCAGGCATACTTATGCAACCAACCCACAGTGATCCCTTCTGCAGGTCAAGGACTTCTATGGAGACTTCTGTGTTCCAACGCACTCACATTGACATAAATCATTCCAAACCTCTTCCAAGTGGTCCCAGGCACGGTACGCTTAACTGATCCCAGTGAACACTGGGAGTTGCTTGTTCTGCATGGGAGCCATTCAGAGAACACTTTATATTTTCTCAATTAATGCAACGCAATTTCTGATTGGACAAAGTGGAGAGGCAAGGCTGTGATGTCATAATCTCTACCTCATCCAATCATAGAAAACTTTGCATTCATTGAGAAAATGCAAAGTGTTCTCTGAATGGCGACCATGCTGAGCCAGAAGCCTCCTGTGTTCAGCAGTGCAGCCTCTCAGCATGGGACCTGAAAGCTATCAGCGATTACTTACTAGCAGTGTCTACTACAGTGATGTTGACCTTCCACGGGGAAGCTCTTTACAGACATTTTTTTTCTACAGACTTCCCTTCTAAGGAGGAGAAGAGATACAATGTAACTTTTCCCATATAGGGATTTTTACCCCTACACATCTTTTATCTATTACTTATATTCACAGATAATTTTGGCAACATACTCCTGATGAGTGGACATGAGCCACGAAACACGTAGAGTTACTATACGTCAAGACAGTCTGATCCCTACATTTTATAGCTATCATGCATTCATTCATTCTATTGTACCATGTATTGGTTTCTTATGAATTCATTATAATAATCATGTGCCATATGTCAGCTCTTAATTATGTTTCTTAACCGGTTCCTGACCAGCTCATGTACATATACGGGAGCAGAATGGCTCCCCTGCGCGAAACCACATACAGGTACGGGGTTCTTTTAAGGGAGGGATGCACACTTGCCCGCTGCGCAGTGGGGGACCTGATGCGCGTGGTCAGCGGTCGCAATCACCACCAGCCACGTGTAATCGCATGCACGAGCGCCAGCACGGGGATTTGTGGGTGTAAACCCACAAATCCCTGTGCTGTCAGAGTAGAGGAGACATGTCGTTTGTTCCTACTATGTAGGAACAGCGAAATGTCTCCTCTCCTACTCAGTCCCATCCCCATACAGTTAGAACACGCTGAGGGAACACACAATTGACCCCTTGATCACCCCCTAGTGTTAACCCCTTCCCTACCAGTGTCATTTAAACAGTAATCAGTGCATTTTTATAGCACTGATCGCTGTATAAATGTCAATGGTCCCAAAAATGTGTCAAAAGTCTCCGATGTGTCTGTCGCAATGTCGCAATACCGCTAAAAATCTCAGATCACTGCCATTACTAGTAAAAAATAAATAAATAGTAAAAATGCCTTAAAAATACCATAAATCTTTCCCATAGTTTGTAGTCGCGATAACTTTTGCGCAAACCAATCAATATAAGCTTTTTGCAATCTTTTTTACCAGAAATATGGAAAATATAATAGGCTAAGCTGATGAAGAAATTTTTTTTTTTTTTTTAAATTGGTGGATATTTATTATAGCAAAAAGTAAAAAATATTGTTTTTTTCACAATTGTCATTTTTGTATATAGCGCAAAAAATAAAAACCGCAGAGGTGATCAAATGCCACCAAAAGAAAGCTCTATTTGTGGGAAAAAAAAGGACGCAAATTTAGTTTGGGTACAGCATCGATTGACCGCACAATTGCCAGTTAAAGCGACGCAATGCCAAACTGTAAAAAGAGCTCTGCTCAGGAAGGGGGTAAAATCTTCTGGGGCTGAAGCAGATAATCAGTTTTTATTCTGTACCATGTATTTCGCTAAACATGATGTGTGCTTCTACGATTCATTTTTTAATAAACTTTATAATATATTTTCTATTTTTGTAATTTTATTTTGTGATATGCCTCATTTAAAGTCCCATGACCAGAATTTTTGTTTGCATGTTTACTATAGGGATGGAGGCATGTTACGGTGGTGTTGTCAGATCATGTTCTTCTTATGCCCTCACAGAGGAAAAAGAGATACAATGGATTATTCTGAGGGTCATCACTATGATTGGCCATGACAGTAAACACATTATCAGCAGCTGGATGGACGCTACTCTGGGATCTTGAGCTGCCTACAGCTCAGTCTCCATGTTGGAGACAGGAGTTTGATCAAACACACTCCCAAAACAAGCACAGGTATGCATATATATGGCGGACAGTGTAAGGCCCAGTCCATGCTGTTACATATATGCATATGGTTGGCAGGTAGGGGTTAACAAAAATAAATTAGAGAAAATTCACAACACAAAATGACACTACAAAAACAATTAAACTAATTCTCCTAATCTCTGTTCACCTGACCCTTTAAATAAATATGGGAGCAGTATCCCTGTCCCACCCCAGAGATACACGGACCAGTAAGTAAATTTATGACCTTAGCAAATAAGGACTTCAGCCTTTCATTTTCTTAAAAGGAAGTACTTATTGTCTTAATTCCACAAGAGACCCATACACGTCATATTTTGCATATTATGTTATGCTGTTGCAATTAAAAAAAAAAAACCTTCAATAACAGTGGTCCCAAGGAATGAGCTGAAGGTGGTCCGAAGGAATGAGCAGGTGGTCCGAAGTCTGACCTGTATATGGAGACTATATTTTTCCTTGGTTTAAGTGATGGGGGGATTAAGAGGTTGTGGGAGAGAGAAGAGAGAGGGAGAGTGACAGAGAGAGGGAGGGATATAGAGAGAGAAAAAAAGGGGAGAGATGAGAGAAAGAAAGAGTATCAGAGGAAGGGAGAGAGAGAGAGAGAGAGAGAGAGAGAGAAAGGGGAGAGAGAAAGGGGGAGAGAGAGAAAAAAATAGTGGGGGACGAGACAGAAGAGGGGTGGAGAGAGAGAGAGAGAGAGAGAAAGGGGAGAGAGAGAAAAAAAGAGTGGGAGGCAGACAGAAGAGAGGTGTGGAGAGAGAGAGAGAGAGAGAGAGAGAGAGAAAGGGGTGGGGGGAAGAGGAAGAGAGAGAGAGGGGGGAGGTAGAGAAAAAAGGGGGGTAGAAGAGAGGAAGAGAGAGTATCAGAGGAAGGGAGAGAGAGAGAGTGGGGGGCAGACAGAAGAGAGGTGTGTATAGAGAGAGAGAGAGAGAGAGAGAGAGAGAGAGAGAATGGGGTGGGGGGAAGAGAGGGGGAGGGAGAGAGAAAGGGGGGGAGAGAGAAAGAGAGAGAGGGAGAGAGAAAGGGGTGGGGGGAGGAAAGAGAGGAAGAGAGAGTATCAGAGGAAGGGAAATACATATAGAGGGAGAGAGAGGGGGGGGAGAAAAGAGTGGGGGTGAGACAGAAGAAAGGTGTGTTGTGTGTGTGTGTGTGTGTGTGTGTGGAGAGAGAGAGAAAGAGAGAGAGAGAGAGAGGGGGGTAGTGAGATAAAAAGGGTGGGGGAGAGAGAGAGTATCAGAGGAAGGGGGAGAGAGAGAGAATGGGGGAGGGAGAAAGGGTTGGGGAGAGAGAGAAGAGAGATGTATAGAGAGAGAGAGAATGACAAAGACAGGGATGTGTAGAGAGAGAAGAAAGAGAGGGGGAGTGATGGGGGAGAGGGGTCAAGAGAGATAAATAGATGGAGGGAAGGAGAGAGTGAGAGAGAGAGGGAAGAGGAGAAAGAGGGAGTGAGTGAGAAAATGTGGGGGGGGGAGAAAGGTTAAGGATGGGGGAGAGGGAGAGAGAGAGAGAGAGAGAGAGAGAGAGAGAGAGAGAGAGAGAGAGAGAGCGAGAGAGAGAGAAGGGGGAGGAGAGAGAGAAAGGGTGGGGGTGAGACACTAGAGAAGTGTATATATAGAGACAGAGAGAGGGAGAAAAAGGGGAGAGGAGAGGCAGAGAGAGAGAGAATGACAAAGACAGGGATGTGTAGAGAGAGAAGAAAGAGAGGGGGAGTGATGGGGGAGAGGGGTCAAGAGAGATAAATAGATGGAGGAAAGGAGAGAGTGAGAGAGAGAGGGAAGAGGAGAAAGAGGGAGCGAGTGAGAAAATGTGGGGGGGGGAGGTTAAGGATGGGGGAGAAGGGAGAGAGAGAGAGAGAGAAAGAAGGGGGAGGAGAGAGAGAAAGGGTGGGGGTGAGACACTAGAGAGGTGTATATATAGAGACAGAGAGAGGGAGAAAAGGGGGAGAGGCAGAGAGAGAGAGAAAAGGATGGGGGGTGAGACAGAAGATATATATATATATATATATATATATATATATATATATATTGAGAGAGAGGGGGAGCGGGAGAAAGAGAGAGAGCGAGAAAGAGAGAGGGGGAGGGGAGAGAGAGAGGGAGAGAGGGAGAGAGAAAGGGGTGGACCGAGAAAGAAGACAGGGAGAGAAAGAGAGAGAGTATCAGAGGAAGGGATATATATATATATATATATATATATATATATATATTTACACATACATATAGAGAGAGAGAGGGAGAGACTGAGGAAGATATATATATATATATATATATATATATAAAAGGAGAGAGAACAAAAAGGGGGGAGAAGAGAGAGGTGTAGAGAGAGAGAGAGAGAGAGAGTGTGATGAGGGCAAGGTGATATAGAGAGAGATAAGAAAGAGAGATGAAGGGATAGGGGAGAGAGGGCATAATAGGAGAAAGAGAAATAGAGGGAGAGAGTGAGAAAGTGGGGGGGGGGGGTAGAGGAAGGAACGGATGGGGGAGAGAGAGCAATATGGACAATGGGCATAGAGTGGGAGAGAAAAGGAGGGAGAGTGGGGGGAGGTGAGAGAAGTAT